>NC_046664.1:128303218-128305455 GCF_010883055.1 Belonocnema kinseyi | reverse complement strand
CAACCGGATCAAAATCTCAGCGTTATTTGTAGTTTGTAGGTTTAAAATTTCTTTTTTCATCGTAAAATTATAATAAATTGATATGAATTACTTATCTACAAGTACGTTTACGGATTTCCTGGTAACTGCATATCGAAGCACAATTTTAAGAAAGTGCATATATTCAAAATTTAAAATTCTCTATTTGGCTTTTTCCCCAACCGAGGATACATGACTGGCCTCTTTCACTGTTATTACGAAACTGATACAAAAGACACAAAAGAACGTGAGAGTTAATTTACAACTACGTCATATCCGACAATCGTTAAAATCATCTTCCTTAAAGTCCTTTTCAAACCATTGAAACTTTTAAAATAAATTGTCTAAGGAGCTTAATTGACAAAAATTGTCCGCGTTTTTCAATACCTAGCCAAACCTTTCACCAACAAGACAGTTCTTTTATTGAGTTTAGTGTACAGAAAAATAATGTCGTTTATAAATTATTGAAATAAATCTATATATATATCTTTTATTTTATGTATGTTTATTTTAGGCCTAAATCTTTGTATTTATAATAAAAAGAGAGGTAACCGCCCCCCCCTCCGGTTCAAAATCTCAGCGTTATTTGAAGTTTGTAGGTTTAAAATTTCTTTTTTTATCGTAAAATTATCATAAACTGATATGAATTACTTATCTTTAAGTACGTTTCCGCATTTCCTAGTAACAGCATATCAAAGCACAATTTTAAGAAACTGCAGCTATTCAAAATTTAAAATTTTCTATTTGGCTTTTTCCCCAACCGAGGATACATGACGGGCATCTTTTAGAATTATTACGAAACTGATACAAAAGACACAAGAGAACGTGAGAGTCGAGTTACAACTACGTCATATCCGACAGTCGCTAAAATCACCTTCCTTAAAGTCCTTTCAAAATCGTTTAAACTTTTTAAAATAAACTGTCTAAGGAGCTTGATCTGATAAAAAATTTCCGCGTTTTTCAATACATAGCCAAACCTTTCACCAACAAAACAGTTCAATTATTGAGTTTTCAACTAAGTGTACAGAAAAATAATTTAGTTTATAAATTATTTAAATAAGTCAAGATATACATATCTTTGATTTTGTGTGTGTTTATTTTAGTCCCAAATCTTTGAATTTATAATAAAAAGAGGGGTACCCCCCTTCTGGTTCAAAGTCTCAGCGTTATTTGTAGTTTGTAGGTGTAAAATTTCTTTTTTTATCGTAAAATTATCATAAACTGATATGAATTACTTATCTTCAAGTACGTTTCCGCATTTCCTAGTAACTGCACATCAAAGCACAATTTTAAGAAACTGCAGATATTCAAAATTTAAAATTTTCTATTTGGCTTTTTCCCCAACCGAGGATACATGACCGGCCTCTCTTAGAGTTATTACGAAACTGATACAAAAGACACAAGAGAACGTGGGAGTCGAGTTACAACTATGTCAGATCCGATAGTCGTTAAAATCATCTTCTTTAACGTCCTTTCAAAACCATTGAATCTTTTTAAAATACACTGTCGAAGGAGCTTAATTTGATAAAAATTTTCCGCGTTTTTCAATACATAGCCAAACCTTTCACCAACAAAACAGTTCAATTACTGAGTTCTCAACTAAGTGTACAGATAAATAATTTAGTATATAAATTATTTAAATAAATCAATATATATATGTATCTTTTATTTTGCGTGTGTTTATTTTAGACCCGAATCTTTGAATTTATAATAAAAAGAGAGGTAACCCCGCCGCTTCCTTCCCGTTTCAAAATCTCAGCGTTATTTGTAGTTTGTAGGTTTAAAATTTCCTTTTTTATCGTAAAGTTATAATAAATTGATATGAATTACTCATCTTTAAGTACGTTTCTGGATATTCTAGTAACTGCATGTCGAAGCACAATTTTACGAAAGTGCATATATTCCAAATTTAAAATTTTCTATTTGGCTTTTTTCCAATTGAGGATATATGACCAGCCTCTTTTAGAGTTATTACGAAACTGATACAAAAGACACAAGAGAACGTGAGAGTCGAGTTACAACTACGTCATATCCGATAGTCGTTAGAATCACCTTCTTTAGAGTCTTTTCAAAATAATTGAAACTTTTTAAAATACACTGTCTAAGGAGCTTAATTTGATGAAAATTTTCCGCGTTTTTCAATACATAGCCAAACCTTTCACCAACAAAACAGTTCAATTATTGAGTTCTTAACTAAGTGTACAGATAAATAATTTAGT
>NC_046664.1:128301032-128303118 GCF_010883055.1 Belonocnema kinseyi | reverse complement strand
TTTTCTGAGTCTTCGTCCAGTCTATGCTGAACTTCGTAGACTTCTCCCCAAAATACTTCGACCTCTTCTGGTTTGGGTGGGTGTTCGACAGTAACTGGAGGGCCCTCGAGGTTCAAAACCTCAGCGTTATTTGTAGATTGTAGGCTTAAAACTTCTTTTTTTCGTAAAATTATAATAAATTCATATGAATTACTAATCTTTAAGTACGTTTCCGGATTTCCTAGTAACTGAATATCGAAGCACAATTTTAAGAAAGTGCATATATGCAAAATTTAAAATTATCTATTTGGCTTTTTCCCCAACCGAGGATACGTCATATCCGACAGTGGCTAAAATCATCTTCTTTAAAGTCCTTTTAAAACCATTGAAACTTCTTAAAATAAACTGTCTAATGATCTTAATTTGATAACAATTTTCCGCGTTTTTCAATACATATCGAAACTTTTCACCAATTAAACAGTTCAATTATTGAGTTTTCTACTAAGTGTACAGATAAATAATTTAGTTTATAAATTATTCAAATAAATCAATATATATATATATATCTTTTATATTGTGTGTGTTTATTTTAGGCCCAAATCTTTGAATTTATAATAACAATAGAGTTAACCCCCCCCCCCCCTCTCGGTTCAAAACCTCAGCGTTATTTGTAGTTTGTAGGTTTAAAATTTCTTTGTTTATCGCAAAATTATAATAAATTGATATGAATTACTCATCTTCAAATACGTTTTCGGATTTCCTAGTAACGGCATATCGAAACAAAACATTAAGAAAGTGCATATATTCAAAATTTAAAATTTTCTATTTGGCTTTTTCCCCAACCGAGGATACATGACTGGCTTCTTTTATAGTTATTATCAAACTAATACAAAAGACACAAGATAACGTGAGAGTCGACTTACAACTACGTCTTATCCAACAGTCGTTAAAATCATCTTCTTTAAAGTCCTTTCAAAACCATTGAAACTTTTTAAAATACTCTCCTGTGGTGTTCAATACCTGTTTTTAGTTTTTAAGCGTATATTTAAATGGATGGGAGGAAATATATATAAAGCAATGTTTATCAGGTCGTCCAGTTGAAAGCATCAAAATGACATACAAAACAAAATGTAGACCAGTGAAACTTACTTAGCATGAATAACACAAGAGCTCCAATATAGTTCACGTTTTCAAAAGTCAAACAAATAGTAACAAACGAACGTTTTTTTAGGCTAAATTTTCAAGAGATTTAACGGTCTTTATAAGGAAACATTCATACAATAAACGGTGTTTCTTGGGTCGCCGAGATAATGAGATTTTGTTTAATGGGATAAATAGGGGAAAGTTTCCTCAGGTGTTCAATACCCTTTTTTTTAGTTTTTAAGCGTATATCTAAACGGGTGGGAGGAAATATATATAAAGCGATGTTTGTCAGGTCGCCCAATTGGAAGCATCAAAACGACATGTAAAACAAAATGTAGAGTAGTGAAACTTACTCAGTATGAATAACACAAGGAGTCCAATCTAATTCACGGTTACAAAAATCAAAAGAATAGTAATAAACGACCGGTTTCTTAGGCTGAATTTTCAAGAGATTTAAGGGTGTATATTAGTTCGCAGTCATACATTGAACGGTGTTTATTGGGTCGGCGAGATAATGAAATTTTGTTTAATGGGATCAATAGACGACAGTCTTCTGGGGTGTTCAATACCCTTTTTTAGTTTTTAACCGTATATCTAAAGGGGTTAGAGGAAATATATATAAAGCGATGTTTATCAGGTCGTCCAATTGTAAGCATCAAAATGATATGTAAAACAAAATGTAGAACAGTGAAACTTACTTAGCGTGAATAACCCAAGAACTCCAATCTAATTCACGTTTTTAAATTTCAAAAAAATAATACCATAATAAACGACTGTTTTGTTAGGATGAATTTTCAACAGAATTAACGGTGTTTATTGGGTCATATTCATACATTAAACGGTGTTTATTGGCTCTGCGAGATAATGAGGCTCTGTTTAATGGGATCAATAGAGGACAGTCTCCTGAGGTGTTTATTACTTTTTTTTGTAGTTATTAACCGTAATTATAAAAGCGTGGGAGGTA
>NC_046664.1:128294124-128300932 GCF_010883055.1 Belonocnema kinseyi | reverse complement strand
TTTATCAGGTCGTCCAATTGAACGCATCAAAATGACATGTATAACAAAACTTATTGGATTGTCCTTTAGTATACTCTTTTAGTGTCCTACAATAAAGGTCAATTTCGTTAGCCAGACATTTTGGGTGAAAATGCAAAAAGTGAGCGTATTTTGATCATTTTTGAGACCACTTTTTTCAAAATTCAAAAATTGTCTATACGGATATTCATATTATTCAATTGGGCGATCAATTATACTCATGACTTTTTATTATGAAACCAAAATTTACCAGAGTTATAGCATTTACAAAATTTCAAAAAACATACGAAAATCAACATTTTAAGCTAAATAACGCACAATGTGAAAAAAATAAAGGGGAGAAAAATGTTTCTTGTGCGATGCACTACAAGATTGTTCAAACACCTTTAGATTTTTTTCAAAAAATTGAAAATTCAAATTTTGACATAACAGAAAAAGAATAACAAATTAAAAAGTACATTTTGCGGTTAAAATGTGCACAATGATGACCTAACAAAAATTGTGAATTTCGAAAAGATCTACATATTTGCTAAGGATAACTTTTTGATAGCATGTGTATTTTGTGTTTTAATCGTGAAACACGACATTTACAATAAAAAGTCAACCCGCTGCGTGGGCACATCCTCATCACAACTTACGTTCTTTTAATTTCTTTTTCGTCTCATGTGTGGGTTTTCAAAAAATTTACTATTTTTTAAATGTACACAATGCTATTTTTCAATAAAATAAAAATAAAAACAGAAGTATCAAAGCATTATTCATGGCAAATTAATTAATTTTTACATTCTCATCAAGAGAAGGTATTAGATTTGAGTAAAATTGGACCGCCCACCGTCCGTTTTTGTCAAATGTCCATGTTTTGAGAACCCCTGAATCCGAAAAACAGGTTTTTACAAACATGCTGGCTGCATGTGTGTGTGTCCGTAGATTTTGAGTTTGTCAGCAAGATAATTTCGAAAGAATTGACAGATTGGATTGGCCTTTGGTATACTCTTTTAGTGTCCTAAAATAAAGGTCACGTTCGTTAGTCAGACATTTTGGGTAAAAATTCAAAAAGTGAGCGTATTTTGGAAATTATTGGAAATAGCCGCAGTATAATTGAGTTCGTTGCTGCGGATGAAAGACTAAGAGAGTTAGTCAAAGATACAAGCGTCATGAGGGGTCCTGAATGCAATACTGATCAGTACCTTCTGATCTCAAAAATTAATTTAGGTCGGGGATGGATAAAAAAGAGAACCAAGAAAGCAAAACAAACGCGAATCAAAATTGAGAACCTACAGAAACCGGATGTGCGAATAGATTTCCAAAATAAGATAATCAAAAGCATAGATAGGGCAACATGGGAGGACTGTATAAAAATCAAAGATATAGAGGGCGCCTGGACAATATTACGGGATATATTTGTTAGATCTACAATCGAAGTGTGTGGTACCGCAATTGTAGGAAGAATGTCTGGTGATACGTGGTGAAATGATGAAATTCAGGCTGCCCAAAAAGCAAAGAGAGAAGCGTACAAGAGAACTTAAAATATCGCAGATCTTAGCAATGAGGAAAGAAATAGACGTAGAAATGATTATAGACACGAAAACAGGATACTCAAACGATTAGTTAAGGAACGTAAAGATACAATTAGAGCAGAAGAAGAGATGAAAATACAAAACGACTTTGAAGGAAGCAAGAAACTAATTTACAAAAAGAGGAAAGGAAACACAAGTACAGAATTTGTCAACATAAGAAATAGTAGGCGGAAAATGATATATGATGCAGGCGGAATACTAGAGGCTTTCAGAGACTATTTTAGAATTCGGGGATGAAGTTGTACGACTCCACAACTGCGATGTTGAACACGATGCGATAGAAAACTCAATTGAGAAAGTCTCTGACACTGAGGATAAGGATATAATTAAGAACTTGAAAAACGGTAAGGCTGCCGGGTTAAACGGTATTAACACTGAAATGCTGAAACACGTTGTCGAGTGCATAACACATAGACTGTGCGAATTGAAAAATTTATGCTTCGAGATGGGAGACGTCCCAGGCGAATGGAAAAAGCGATTATCTTACCAATATACAAGAGGAAGGGAGATAAAGGCGAATGCAATAATTACATAGGGATTAGCGTATTAAGCACCGTAAATAAAATATATTCAAAAATACTTATTCTTAGGGTAATGAAAATAACAGAAGCAAAGATTTGGGAAGTCCAAAGTTGGTTTATGCCTGGGAGGTCACGTACAGATCAAATATTTAGCTTAAGGCAAATAACAGAAAAAAGTTTGAGAGTAGGAAAAAAGTTTTTTGTGCATTTGTTGACCTAGAAAAAGCTTTTGACAAGGTAGATAGAAGTAAACTTTGGGATGTCCTGAAAGAGTATGAAGTCAATGGATGACTCCTACAAGCTATAAAAACAATATATACAGGTAGCAAAGCGATTGTGAGAGTGAGTGGGAAATTGAGTGACTGTTTCGATATTATTCAAGAAGTTAGACAAGGATGCGTTATGTCTTCATGGTTATTTATGTTATTTATGAACAAGTGTTTAAGAATGGCTCTCTTCGACGAAGAGGGTGTGGATATCGAAACAGTAAGGGTACGTGGGTTAGCGTTCGCAGATGATAAGGTTGTTATGGCAGACTCTATCGAAGACTTACAAAGAATGTTGAATAAACTAGATGCAAGCATGAAGAGTATGGGCCTCAAAATTAACGCAAATAAAACAAAAACTATGGTGTTCGAAGGAAAAAGTGAGAAAACACTATGCAATATTTTATTAAATGATGAAAGAATTGAACAAGTTGATAAGTTCGTATACCCTAGTAGCTTATTTACTAGGGACGGGGAGATAGATGAGGAATTAGATAGATGCATAAACGAAGGTAAGAAGGTTATTGTTAGAGCAGGTCCCCTTCTCAGAAGTAAAAATATATCAAATAAAGCAATTGGGAAGTTCATGATGATTTCAGCGAAATTCATAATTGGTTGATCAATTTTATTTTTTTGAAACAAATTTAATAAACAAATGCATTATTCGAGTATCTGTCGATGGAAAATTTATTTTTTTCGATATCCTAATTAAAACTGTTGACATAGAAAAAACGAATTTTTCTGTCGACAAATGCCTGACTAATGCATTTATTCAGCAAATTTGTTTAAAGAAATAATAAAATTGATCAACTTATTATGAATTTTGCTGAAATTTCCATCAAGTTCCCATATAAAAAGACTGGCATTTAAAACCCCAAATTTTTCTTTCGACAAATGCTCGAATAATGCATTTGTTTATTACATTTGTTTAAAAGTTCATAAGATAAATCATTTGTTTATAAAAAATTTTGTTGTTTAATGTATAATATTGGAAAATATTTAGCTAATAGTAGTTTATGAAACTTGGGCGATTCCAACACTTTTCCTGTTATTGACGAGCACTGTGAACGTCAAATAGATAAAATGGCCATTTTTTCGTCATATTTGTTTGTTTATTTATACTAAATTGAAAACCTAATTGAAAAATCAGCCTCGACAACTCTCTTAGAAATCTTAACAGCTTTTTTTCAAATTTTTTTGTTCAAATCGCTGAATATTTATGGGCTGTACGTTATTTTAAACCAAAAATGACATGTTTTTCCCATTGTTGGCCGGGAATGTGAAAATGAGATCATATAAACTCCCATCTAACACAACGCTGCTGAAGGTTGGTTGAAATTCTCAGAGTAAAACACTAACCAGCTATGACTCTTGGTTGAAACTAACCGCCTCCCAAGCCCGCCCCCAAACCCACGTTAATCGCAGTTTTGTAGGTCACTGAGGTGAGGATTTAATTTGGAAGTTGAAAAAAAGGTAAGGCTGATGTTTCGATCGTATGTGCTACATTTAAATCGTAAAAATAAAATTGAAAATGAGTAAATTCAGTTTTTGAAAAACCGGAAGAAGTTGCAGTAAAATGTTTAATAAACATTTTTTAAAAAGGACAATGCATGTACGTCTCTTTTAATATCAATGCATGGTATGAATTATAATAATATACATTTATGGAAATTATATACAAGTTGAGACACAAATTCGAGTGCGAAGCACGAGATACGTCATGAGAATGTATTTGTTAAAGCCGAAGGAGCTTTAACAAAAAGGAAGTCACTATCACCAAATTACAGTTGTCGACGTTTTGACCTTTACTTTAAAAAAATCTGTACTCAAGTGTAAGGAATATACAAAGATAGAGAGCGGAGCGCGAGCTAAATATGTTATCGAGCGCGTTGCGCGAGAACCAACAGTCGCGCGCCCTAGGCGCGCTCAAACTTGCGCGCAAACTTGAACGTTTATTAATTTGTAATTGTTTAAACAAATTTAATCTTTTGAATTAATTTTGGTTTGAAAATTTATTTATTTCCTGAAAATTATGACTGCTGGTCTAGTGGATTATTTATTAACATTAGTTCCTTCATTTTCAATTATTTTAACAAATGAAATTTGTCTAAATAATTTCTTTTCAAATTTTTTTTAAATAAAAATTATTACTGTGGGGGAAAACGAATTTTCGAAACAAAAAATGATTTAAACAAATCCCATTGGTTTAAATAATTAAAAATTAATCAACCAATGATAATAAATATTCAACTAGACCAATATTAATAATTTTAATTTAAAAAAGACGAGAATACAGTGCTCAAAATGTGGATTTCATGAACAGTGACAGTTTTTGTTTCAAGGTACTCGTGAGGGTGTGTTAGAGAGTTCATCCCCATATGTCTGAAACATAAAATTCTTCGTTGGATAATTCTCAATAGGGCCCCATACTTTCCCGTCACATTTCCTATTATACAAAAAAAAAAAGATTTGAAAATCCGGGTTTTCTGCGCATGTTGTCGAAACTGTTAACATAGTTATTTGTGTTTTTAGTGCACTGTTGCGCAATTTAAAAAAATTATAGGTAAAATAAATTAGTTTTCATGGCCGTTATGTGCTAAAATGTACTTTTGCACTGACCATTATCAAGTTTTAGAACTGACTCTCCAGCATGCAAAAAAATTTTGCCATGCATTTTTGGACCACCCTATTGAGTACGTTCGATTTAAATAGACAAACACATACGTAATCGCACTCGTTTTTTTGTAATGCTCGAAGCAAAGTGAAGCTGCCGCGGCACGGGGTCACACACTCACCTGCAACAACTGTTTACCTACATGCAATTTCAATGCGACGTAATACCCAAAAGCTGCGCCGGACCTAACATGTTTTGGGGCTTTTCGATTTGAATTTTTTTCTCGTCATAAAAAGGAACGACAATACTCTTGGGGCACCCTGTATTATTTTTGAATCCTGTTAGTGGCATTTTTTTGCATTTGTCTAATGATTTTGGAGAAAAACACATTTACTAAAGTCGAGGCCAAATGTCGAGACCACTCACTTCTTTTGTTTGCAACTGGAACAAAAAATCTTTGAATTGTCTAATAAAAAGAATTTGAAAGCTTCAGGTCTTCCAAATTCAACAATATGATTACTTTTACCTTGCAAAATTTGTGTCAATAGTTCGAGAGTAAACATCCAAAAAACAGGGTTTATCGAAGAAAAAAGTACCCTTTCGGTGACAATAGCAACAGAGTCAGCTTGCTTCTGGAATTACGATGGTCATTGAAAGAGTAATTTTTTCTACTACTTATACATTGATTGAAGTCATAAATATTCAGAAAGATATTTCTTGCATAACAATGATTGCATCATAAATGTAATTATTGCGCTACACTTTCATCATAAAAATGCACATTGGAGCAATTAAACTGCTTACTATCTTCATTGGTTCTCAAGATAACGAATTTGTAAATAAATCCCCGTAAAAAGTAATTTGTTGATTATTTTGAGAATTTTTACAAATATATTGCATTAAAAAATGTTGAAAGAATATTCGTAAATTTCTTCAGATTGTTCTTAACGTCGCCCTCTTTTTGGGAACAGGTAAAAGTGGACGCTTGAAAAATGAGCCCAAAAACCCTGCTGTTTGGGATGTTTTGCTCTTTAACTATTGAAAAAAATTAATACCCGACAAAGCTGGTTTTCTTGGGTAATTTTCACAACTGAGAAAAAACCCTGAAGTGCTGGAAGAAACTAGCGTCAGATTAGTATTCAGCTCAACAAAATACATTAGGACATCATGTCTGAACTGTTTCCAGACTATTTCAATGTAATTTCATATTCGATAAAGCAGATTTTCTTAGGAAATGTCTGCGTCTTAGGAAAAACCTGAAACTCTGAGGTGCTGGGAGAAGACTAATGTCATTTGCCAAATTCATATTCAGTACTTCAAAGTAGATATAGATACTATACTATTTTTGAAATCATTCCGACTTTTTTATATGATAAACTAAAAAGGTTAAAGACTTCAATCATAATTGAAATTAAAAAATTACAATAGTAATAGATTTTAACAATTTTATTATTATTATTATTAAAACTAATATTAAAGGCCTAATAATAGAATATTGGGCTTCTTCTTTATTCCAATCATTTAAGTACATAATAAAAGCCATATTTCCTATCGGGAATTTTTTTTGAAAAATGTTGCGTACTCGACATAATAAATTGATGAAAAATGAAACGAATAAGCAATTTCATTCGGTTTACTTTTTCAAGTAATGTTTAGATAAACACTGCCCCTTCCGACGTGAAAAATCGTGACTCTCCTTAACCCCCTTTCCACTGTCATGCCATTTATGGTTGGACCTCAATTATCTGATCAGACTTAATAAAAACCAACATTTTCTGAATTGTACTAAGTCTGATAAGTTGCTTGGATATA
>NC_046664.1:128273524-128294024 GCF_010883055.1 Belonocnema kinseyi | reverse complement strand
TGTAACCATATTCAGCAGAAACCCTTGGTACAGGGACCCTCTATCCGCAACCCGAGGACGCGCTCGGTGGCTTTGTCATAGGCCCTTCGGTTTGATTCTAGAAGAATCAAAACCGTACCGAATGGTGACCCCGATATATATATATAAGATGTAAAAGATTTTGTTCCGAAAAAGAATGAAAATGTTTTATTTGTTAACTTTAGTTGTTAATTTAAGCTTATTGCAAACATGTCTTATGGTTTAAATTAAGAAAAAAAATTATCTGAAAAATTACCTTTTTTATTAAAAATTGAAAGCTGTGAACAACTTTTTGAATAGTAAATTCAAGATTTAAAATATTGTGGCGCGTAGAGTGCGAATCATATTTGCTAGTATTTAATCATTTTCTTATTGTTAAAACAGAAATTCACGATTATTACCTTACAGTTTTTAAAAGGGTTTGAAGTTCTACATAACTTCTGCATATTTGTTGTATATAAGAGAGGTCCAAAAAAAGCGACTGTTAACATGTTCATGGGCGACTGGAAATTCGCATAACCAAGGCAAAATCAGAATATGCCTATTTTTTTGTTTTGTTGTAGTCATTTTTGAGCTCACTAAAAGCAGTTTTTTTCTTATGGTGTTTAACACACAAAAACAAGTTCAGTTTTTAATAAAAAGTTATAAACCTATTTATTCAATCTTGAAGTTATTTGTTCTCCGCGATTTCAAGATGAATTTTGTTAAATTTTCATATTTGAGAAACATTATATAACAATTGTACAAAAAGGATATTATCAAAATCGTAATATTTTCAGACTTATTGCACTCTTTGAATAAGTTTGTGTGAAGAGAAATTTGTACAGAGTATACTTTAAACTTTTCAGAATAAATCTGGAAAAGAAAAACTGAAATGGTCAAAAATTTACTGTGAGAAAAATGGTTTGAAAAATGGGGAAAAACTGATAATTTTTCTTTAAATTTGCCCTCAGGTTAATTGATGAAGCCTTTATGGCGAGTGCAATAAACCACGCAGATCATAACTATTTTGGTGACTCGCAATATAAACTCACTCTAGCGGTAGTGGGAGAAAAATAAGACCTTTCTTGAACCTCTCTACTGGATGTAATAATATAATATTTTGAATTGTTTATTTTTATGATATTAGAAAATCATAAAAGCAACAAAATCAGCTTTCATTGATGAAAATTGAATAAAAATTACGACTTTTCTCTGCAACTATATAAAAACAAAAAATTGTGCAATTCAGGAAAATTGACCAGTTCTACTTTTTAATTTTTCAATTGCTCATTAGGTTTGACGTTATGTAGAGCTAGGATACATCCTTAAAAACAACAAATCTGTTGAATTCGGCGAATTTACCTTTACAGAAAAAAATTAAACTCCCACCAACCAAATTAGTGATAGCATCCTCTGATGAGAATAAATTAAGGAGAGTTCACATCAAAATAAAACCAACTTTATAAATGGAGTTCGGCAGTTTAGGAGGCCTTCCAAATTTTATGAAATTTTAGTTGCAGAAAGTAATTCCAAATTCCTTCATTTTTAGATAACAATATTTAAATGGCCTGTAACAAACTTCAGGTGGTAGCGGAAGCAATATAAATAATTACCTTCTACGTTACTAGTAATTATTAGTTACGATCCAATTTGTACTTTTATGTTTTAAAACAAGCTAAAAATCATTATTTCATCCGTCTTGCCGGGATAATTTCATAGTACAGGAGATCTCTAAAACAGATCGATGGAACAACCCCCTTTTTCATTTAAATGAGGAAAAAATCATGTTAATTTCCAGTTCATTTGAGAATAATTTGATATTTGATAATTTTATACAATTGGTCAAAGCCAAGATTCCCTCAGCACTTAAATTATATTTAACGACAAGCAAGTCTAGAATTGCTGCACTGAAGGAAAATTATCCTGGCCACCTGAAAAGTAATTTAAAAAAACGATTCCGAAGTCGAGTCTCTCGCTAAAGTGTCGTTGATAGCTAAAAACCGTAAGAAAATGAGAGAGACAGTTAGATCTGAGAGGTTTTATAAAAATGACACACAACTTGTAAAATACGTGTATCATGGATTTATTCTAAAACTTCTATTCACAAATAAAAAAAATGGAAATTACATCTTTTCTAAGAAAAAAAAACCTCCCCAGATGATTTTTCTCATGAATTCTATTGAGAAAGAGAAAGTTAGTAGTTTCTTCTTAAAAATGTTGAGCTTTACTTTAAACCTAATATTTTTCACATTTAAATTTAAAAACACTGAATACTACGTCTGGTTGATAATTATTCCATCGCAAAAATTTTGCTCATCGAGCTTTAAACATTGAATTTAACTTGAGTCCTGGAGCGATAGAAATCTAATAATATTTCTGCGCGTCCACTGGAACCATTGTCGAACAAGAATGTGTTACCTGTATCACATAAATCACATTTACGATTAAAGCCGCCCACCTTTTTAATTATCTGGGATCAGCTACATCAGAAACACAAAAGCAGATTTAAAGAACAATTCAAGTTTTCCCATATTTGATCACTCTGTCGTGAAAGAACTTTGCATGCAACGCTATTTAAAACAACTACTTCACGCGAGACTCGGCCGAAAAAAGACGCTGGTGCCGCCCTTTTGGTCTCCACGTCGACCGCCTGATCCTCCCCCTAGACAGCGAAGTTGGTTCAGTTGCATCTTCTACACTATCGCAGTATCATGGAAAATGAGCGCGCATTTCGGGAATATGCTGCGCGGGAGATAGTGTAGTGTTACTAAGGTAAATTCAAGGCACTGAGATTTTAATCGTCCCAGGTACTGAATCTGGAATGCGGGAATCAGATCCACATTCCGTAATTCATTTCTAAAATACGAATTTATATCAAGCAAAAATAGGTGATAAAATTAGATATCCCGCAGCCAAACCTCGATCTTTCGCGACTGGTCTCCTCGAAGAGGAAAGTAGCCTTTTACGAATAATGAAAAAGCTTACAACAATAAAAGTATTTTGAAGGTGAAATCTGTAACATTACAGTGTGACAGATCTAGCAAATTAAGGGTACCCCCCTCTCCATTTATAATTTTTGCCATTTTTAATGGGCTGGTAAATTAACAAAAGTTGACTTCATAGGTTTGGATATTTTCATACATGTAACTTAAAACTTAAAAAACACGAAAACATGTTTAAACATTTTTTTAATCAACATTTTATAGCTGTTTCTTACGGTCAATGAAAAGTTCTCTTTTTTATGGCGGGCATGATTGCAAGTGACTGGAACGTCTGAAACCAAAAAATCAAACTGGATTCAATAGAGTACATGTTTCGCTAGGGAATAAACTGCGATCATTTATTTCGTGCAAAATTTTACAAAATGAAGGATCTTAGGATTTTATTTTTCAAAAATGTAATTTTTTCAGTTAAAAATCAAGAAGAAAATTAAAGAAGATCTTTATCAATCTTCTTAATAATATTCTAAGTTATAGCTATTGATTTATAAGAAAACATATTAAAATTTGAGACTGATCGGTTGAACAGTTTTTGAGCTACAATGCCCGCCAATCGTAAAAACACTGTTTGAGAAAAACGCGTGAAGCAATTTTTCATTTAGAACACCTACTCACATTAAATCAGCTATGCCAGGTCCATAAAAAATTTCTGACTCTTTAAGCAGATAGTTACATAATAAGCCGATGGGGGCCGAATTATTGCGAGGCTATTATGAATAGCCGACAAAAAAACCGTGTACCTGCACGTCGAGCCCATGCCGTACGCGCCCTCGGCTCCGTCTGACGCATCTACCGAGCATCGTCTAGAACTCCCAAGAGTATTTTGAATTTTGACTTGAAATTTTCAGGGAATATTCTTAAAGAGTTATAGGTTCGAATAAGATAATAAAAACATCGATTTTTTGACCCCGAGAATGAGGGGGGGGGGGGGTACCCTTAAAGGATAGGTGAGGGATGTGGATAGTCGAGAGAACGGGTGAAGTCAATGAAGGGTAATTTACTCAAATATAAAAGGGTTTATTGAACACACTAACAATCGTTTGACTCCATCAGTCGCAACTGTCTCAAAAGCTCGAACCGGGCGGTGAAGCCGAGAGCGGACAAGCGATGCGGGTGTTGGAAAACCCGGGCAGTGAAGCCAAAGGGAATTAGGAGTATTAGGACAAGGAAATACCCCCTACTCCTAGTCCTGGGTTGGCAGGTTCGTATCATTGTAGGATGATTATAACTTTGTTATAATTCCCCCCCCCCCCCGCCCCCGTTTTGGACAAGGTTTATTTTTTAAGAATTGCCTTGCACCTTTCTACCTAATGTGTAAAACTTGATTTGGACTCTTTTTCAAGTTTTTGTAATTAAATTTTTCATTTTAATTTTTTTCCGTGCACATTTATATCTTCTTCCACTATTCTGCTTTGTTTGGTTCTTCAGCTGAAATGTAACTTATATTTAAATTCTACTTTTTATTTTAATTGAAATTCTTTCTTGGCCTCTTATAGCCATATTTAATTTCTTTTTATTTATGTAATCATTTTCAAAAATAAAAGTAAAATTACTTTAGATAGCAATTCAAATGTAAAATAAACTCTTTTTCATCTGAAATAATTTTAAATTAATTGTTACTGTTATGTCTGTGAAGGTTGTAAAATGAAATAATTATAACTGTAGTGTCTGTGAAAGAGATGAACTATTTTATTTTTGATCTTCTTATTTTATTATCTTATTATTTTTTTACTTAAAATTGGCCGTGAACTTCTCCACTTCTCTTTCTATCGCCTGTCTTCTTGCCTTCTTCCTATAAAATTCCTCTGTTCTAGTTTTGGCTTTTCTCGTACCAATTTTTTAATTGTATCAAGCTCTTTTTGTTCTCTCCACATTTGCTTCCTCTTTTTTCTTTGTTCCACTACCTTTATTAGTTTCCACTTTTTCGATCCCAATCTCTTAGTCTCGTTCGATGATGTCTCCATTCCTCCTCGATTTTCTAGATTTCCCTTTCTAGATTTTCTTTTGTCTTTTGGCATTCTTCTTCTTCATTCGTTTTTCTATTTCCTCTGATTCTTTTTAAATCCTTTTTTCTTCGAATTTCACGACATTCACTTCTAATTCTTTTTTCTTAATTTCCTCTTCTTCTCTATTTTTTTTCAGCACCTTATACATCTCTCTATGAATTTCTGCATTCTTTATTTTATCAATTTCTTGTAACGTTTATTGTTTCTCCTCAGGTTTTTCGTTAAGTGGGGGTTGCAGAAACTCTACCCACTTTGACCAAGTGTGAACTAGCAAGTCCTCGCTTGTAATTGGGAAGAGGCAATCTCGGCCCTTCACCATCAATCTTGGGTCCATTTTCTGAAAATAAATATTTTTATCTTGTGTCTTTTTTTTGTAAATGAATGTGTCTGTGTCATTTTTTGTCTTCGTCAGTGGTTTCAAATCAAATCATTCACATGTATGCCATTTCAAAGAAAAACTAGAATTCAGATCTATATTTTACTTATATATTTCTTAATATCTTTCACATTTCAATTACCTAAAGATTTTCCTTTTTTATTTTTTATTTCATAAATTGTCGGTGAAATTTTTGCCTTCATAAAGAATGATCCTTCAAAATTTTTATTCAATTTTTTAGCTACTCCTTCCCCTTTGCTTGATGTTTTATTGCTCTTTAGAATTTGTTCGCCAATTGCAAAACTTATCGGCATACGTTTAAGATCTAGATTGTGTTTCATTTGCGGTATCTAAATTTTTAATTACTTCTTCCCTAATTACTTTTAATTTTTTCATTCTATCTGCCCATTTTTCGGATTCTTGAAATTCGATTTCGCTTTATTATTTAAATCTTTATTTAAAGCTTGTATAGGTTTGAGTCCTCTACCTAAATTTAAAAAAGCTGGTGTAAATCCTGTTAACGAATGTTAACAATACTTGTGCATTGTATTTAGGAGTTTTTGAATTTCTAATACCAAAGGTTTTAGTTAATTATTGATTTATTTACTTACTCTTTTCCATTATCTGTAAACAAATTTCTAGGTGTTCCCTATTTTGAAATTATACGTTTATGAAATTCTTTTTAATCGTTGATGCTAATTTATTTTTAACTGGTATTATCTTTACCCATTTAGTAAACATATCAAGAAATAGTAGAATGTATTGATTTCTCGACTTTTACTTTGGCAATGGACCCATCATATCTGATGCTACTACTGTCCGCGGTTCTTCAATGATCCTTTTCCCCATAAAACCTATTTGATTATTTACTTTCGGTTTTATTATCTGACAAATTTCGCATTCTTTTACATATTTTAATGTTTCCGAGTACATTTATGACCAAAAATAACTTTCTGAAATTTTTGCATAAATTTTTGCCATGTCTAAGGGCCCTGCTTGTTTACTATCGTGATTTTCAACTGAAACTTGTTCTCTTAATTCTTTTGGTATTGTCAGTTTCCACGGGTTGCTATCTAAATTTAGCTTGATTTTAAATGGTCGCACGTACAATTCCTGTTCAGTAGAACATACCGAAGATGAGTGCGATCTACTGAACAAGAATCGTACATGCGACTGCGTGCGCAGTAAATGCTACTCTTCAGTGATTAGTAAAATTGCGCTTAAAATTATAAAAAAGAATCCTTAAAAATTTATAATTACACAAAGTACATGATTTTTTTCAAGATATACATGCATCTACATATGATTAATTGGTCAATCGTATTCTTAACACTTTATTAACAATTAAAATTTCGCACGCAACGAGGGGGATTCGAACGCATAACCTATCGCAAGCTAATCAAGGACCCTAACCATTCACCTATCGAGACTAGTTGTCAGCAGCTTGAAAAACTAGGAATGGATTCTTACGCGATCGGCGCCGGCCAGCGGATCAGAGATGTTAACTTTATACTTACAACTAAGGACCGTCAGAGGGCTATACAGTCGATTTTACTGAACAGATAGTCAGCCTTCGTACTCTTCTGTTCAGTAGAACCAACACAACGCTGTTTAGTGTTCTTGAATCAACGAGTAGTTACTATTACTATAAATCAGCTTACTAAACGCGAATAGTAGCATATACTCTACCAGTTCTCTCCGTGGATAATTGATCAGCGCGTATTCTCAAATATCGAGTTTCTTCTGGCTTCTTTTTAACTTGCATCATTTTAGTTTTGTACCAACTATCCTTAACTTTTTTAAAATCTTTTTCTTTCGTTTCTACTACGCTAACGAAAATACTAGAAACTTTTATTTAATTTTCATTCGACCTTGATAACGCATCTGGGACATGATTTAAACTTCCTTTCCTATATAAAATTTCATAATCATACTCTAGTAATTTTAAAGACAATCTTTCTAATCTGCCGGTTGAATTTTTTAAATTATGAAGCCATTTCAAGGAAATATGATCTGTAATGACTTTAAATAAGTATCCCTCTAGGTACGGTCTAAACTTTCTTAACGCCCAGACTAATGCTAAACATTCTTTTTCTGAAGGAGAATATTTACGTTCTGCTCCAGTCAGACCTCTACTTGCAAAAGCTTTTACATAATTTTCGCTCTTGTTCGTAAGTGTTTAATAGTCGCAAATACCTGTTCCTGTTTGTCAGCCTATTCCCACTTTACTTCCTTTTTTAATAGCTTTTGTAATAGTTCTATTATTTTTGCAAATTTTCGAATAAATTTTCTATACCATGAAGCCATTCTCATTAATCTCTAAATTTGTTTAACCGTTTTTGGCCTCAGTAAATTTGAAACAGGTTTGATTTTTTCTTCATCTACCTGTAACCCTTTTTCGGTTACTTTGAAACCTAAATATTTCACTTCGGAACATCCAAATTCGCATTTGTCCAAACCTATTGTTAAACCTGCATTTTTAATTATATCTAAAATTATTTCTAAATATTTAAATGCTCTTCGAAATTTTTAGAAACTATTATTATCTCATCAAGGTAGCAAAATACGTGAGGTTTTAATTCTGGTGTTATTATTTTGTCCATGACGCGCTGGAATTTAGCAGGAGCCTTTGTTAGTCCAAAAGGCATCCTTTTAAATTGATACATTTCTTTCCCCGGGACTGTGAATGCTGTTATATGTTTAGATTCCTCGTCCAACAGTATCTGATGATATGCTGAACGAAGATCCACTTTTGACATATATTTAGCTGACCTTAAAGTATCCAATATTTCCGACATTAATGGAATTGGGTATGAATGTTTTTTAGTTGTTTTATTTACTCTCCTAAAATTCAAACAAAATCTATATTTCCCATTAGGTTTTTTAATCATTACTATTGAGTTTGACCAATCACTACTAGATGGTTCTATAATTTTTTCCTCTAAAAGTCTATCTATTTCCTCATACATAAATTCTCTTATTTTGAGTTATACATAATAGTACCTTTGTTTTATTGGTTCATGTACTTGCACATCTATTTTACGATTAGTTAAATGAGTCGGTTTCAACTCTGTTCCCTGATATGTTACTTTTCTTTTGATTAAATTCTCTAATTGTACTTGTTGTGCTTCATTTAATTCTACTTTTCCTTCCGAAATTCTCTCACAAAATTCTAAGTTTTTCTTCCTTTCTATTTTTATGCGTTTAATATTATTGTTTATTACCGCATTATTCCTAAAATTATACCAATTACTTTTTCTAATGCGAATAATTCTTCTATCATCGAGTTGTTTCTCAGGAATCTTCGTTCCGAATTTAAATTCAATTTCCTAGCTCTTCATATTCTTATTTCCTCGGTATCTTTCATTACCAGCTCATACATTTTAATCGCTTCTATCGCATAATTAATATTTCTTAATTCTGGTAATCACCCAAATCTTTTTCTCATAATCCATTTTTAAACCTAATATTTCTATCATATCGATTCGTATTATTCCTATCGATCTTAAATATGCTAACAGCCTGAATAATAAGTATATTTCCGTATGACCTACTTTGATTGAAATTAAAACATGTCCTGTAATTTTCAATTTTTGTCCATTTGCTACCATCAATGTATCGTTTTTTGGTTTTTAAATTTCATAGCCTAGCTTTTTAATTGTTTTTTTTTTATCAATTTCTCACCTATATATGAATCAGTTGCACAGGTATCAACTAACACCTCAAATATATGATCCTTAAAATCGATCATAAGGTGAAATCTTGTTTCGTCTGTCGGTCTTTGGTTTCGTTGATTATTATCCGTCTTTAATAACCGCCGTTTGCGTTTCCCTGATCTATACTGTACCAACAATAACGTCGAAAATGGCCTAATTTCCCGCAATTGTAGCACGTTAATGTTTCTCGCGATCTATAATTAAAATTTTAGTTTCATAAATTTCGATCCATGCAATCGTGTGCACTTGGATTCATTTCACCTTTTTTATTATCCCTACTATTTTCGTGATTTGAATTTGTTGAATTTTTATTCCATCCTTTATTTCCTTTTTTGTCTTCTGACTTAATGTTCTTTTCCTCCGGGTTGTATAAAAGCGCTGATATTTGCGGATTGTTATTATTTTGACGTATCTGTGTGTGTGTCCGAAAAGCTGACTAATTGCATTAAATAATTGACCAGTTGAGTTCTGATTTCTTAAATTATTATTATTCGTAAATCTTGAATTTCCTTGGTACCTCGGATTATCTGTAAAACTTGAATTATTATTTTGATATCTTGAATTAAAATACTTTCGGTATCCATTTGGAAATCTTGGTTGAAATAGTCTACTTTCTTGATTTTTATACCTAGGTCTGCATTGTCTTTGTGGATTTTGATTATAATTTCGTTTTGGATCTCTATTCTGATTCTCATTTTCAATATTATTTTGACTTTTATCATTTCCTTGATCATATTTATTTTGTTATTTTCTTTATCCTATTTATCTAAAATGCTTAATTGTTGACCTTTAATTTTATATTTTCTCAATTCTGTTTCCCATTCTCGCCCTAAAATGTGTAATTCAAAAAAATTCGAAAAAGCACTTCTCGAAATATAAACTTTATAAACAATTGTTAGATTTCCGTATGTCTTTCTCAATTGCCATTCTTGGCTTGGACGTGGCATTAATTTTTCGTAAAGTTGTTTAATTTCTGTCACGATATTTTTTCTGGTTACAAAATTTTATTTTATTTTTCATAATTTCTGAGAATCTTTCGTTCAAATATGCATCTTTAAATTCTTCGATAAATTGGTCCAAATTTGGCCAATTATATCGATTAACTTGGTGCCAATTTAATTCTTCCTCTAAAAAACCGCGTCTAAATTATCTAAACTGTCGACCTCGTTAATTTTATATCCTCTTTTAAACCTAATTAAACTATTCAAGAAATAACTCTGAATATATTCAGTATTATTCTTAAATTTAATGGGCCAATTTGATATTATTTGAAAAGGTGTCTGAATCATTCCGAAAGGAAACAGCGTTTCTGGCATTTCTTGCGAATCATGTAATATTATTTCCTCTCTTCCTCTATCAGTGTCTCTACTTCTATCTATTCTACCTTTCAAGTCTATTTAAAATTGAGGCAAATTTGATTTTCTCATAATTGATTGCCTTTGCACCGGTCTCGGTAAGGCGTACAGGTCCCCTTGACTTATTACTTATTCCCCTTATTACTTTGATTAAATAAATTTTGCGTTGCATTTAAAATTCTATCCATTTTATTATTTAAATTTCTAATTTCTTCTGAGAGTTCGTTCATTTTCATTTTATCGCTTTTGTTTTTTTCAAAATAAATTAACTTCTTTGCACCATTCCAGAATTCATTATTACTTTCTAAGAAAGAATCAATTTCAAAAGCACTATTATTGATTCTCGAGTTTTCTCTTTCCTGCTTTTCTATCTCTATTCGTAGTCTTTCGCGGCCTAATCTTGCTTTCTCTGCTCTTTCTCTATCTATTCTTTCTTTCTCCTTTCTAAGTCTTTCTTCTCGTTCTATCCTACTGGATTCTAATCTTTCCCTGCCTCTTTCTAATCTTTCAAGTTCTTTTCTCTTGTTTTGAATTTCTCTATCTATTCTACTCGTTTCTAATTCATTATTTTCCAAAGTTCAACTATTTTAGTCTTCTATTCTCCAATTACTTAACGTATTCTCAGTATTTGGTGACAGTATTCCAATTTCGCGTCTATGTGGGGTACACTTTTGTCTGTTTGAGTTTGGCGTACTTTCTGCCTGTGTTTGTGTCTGTATCGTTTTTGGTATTGCACCTGTCGCTTGTACCGCTCCCCCCCCCCCCATTCTAATTCTCTATTTCGTATTGTTCCGAATTCTAAGTTTGTATTTTTTTCTTTGCTTCCATTTTCTCTTTCGACCGATTGATTATCAATATTTGCGTTTTCTAAATTACTGGCATTTGCTTCTGCGTTACTTTCTTCCAGTATAATTTCCGGAATTATGTTATTTTCCCTACTATCTTTTGCCTTCTCTACTGTATTGCCATTGTCGGAATAACTTTTATTTTTCCAGATACTTTACTACTGGGGATGTGCGTGGCCTGACCACGTAGCGGAAGTATCCACTGAGAACGGGAAAGCTTGAGGTTGCTTGAGTTACGTCACTCACTGTGATTTCGCGCACCGATTTTTGTGACTGATGCTGCTTTCTTTCATTTTGTACAAATTTGTAGGTACTATTTTTGTTTAGTCTTTTCCTACTAGTTACTTTTATTCCGATGTTTTTATTTTTCAAAATTAATTTCCGTTTTTACCTATCGCTACTTGTCATTTAAAAAATTTAATTAATTTGTTTAAACCCCTCACTTATCCAATCCTTCTAAAAGCAGTGCAGATAAGGCGTTTTTTCTCAGGGTAGTTTAAAATTTTTTTTTTTAAGGTAGCAGAGCTTGCGAACACGCGAAGTATAACAACTATTATAACAGACATATATCACAGTCTGCCCGAACTTTTTCGGTCTAAATTACATATCTACACGGAGAAACCTTTTGCTGCAATATTTGCTAAAAATCAGACTAGATTTTACTATTTTCAGTTTGCAACGGAGGGACATAGGGAATTTTTGTAATGTTTACTACTCCGAGTAATGACTAGTAACAACATGCCGAACTACAAAATTCATTGGAATACAATTTAAAAATGTTACATTTATTTCTACCGAAGTTGCAATATTTGCAAATGACTATAGTAACGTCGAGCGAGACCGGCGCACTAATTTAGTAAGCGACTTAGTAAAAATTGGTGCAGTCAGATTAGCAGACGAAAAAAATAAACCCACCATGTGCCGCGTCGCGTTGAAGGTTACGATACGTATCAGTTTACACGAGCATACGACGTAAATGCAGATTTATTTATTATGGGATTTTAAAGCTCTTTCGCACTATTATATTTCTTAAAATTGCAATTGTACAGTACACACGATTATATATAGTTTACACATTATTATATACATGCAGGACTATTATATTACAAGTTGCAACAGAAAAATGTGATTAAAGTAAAGCTGGTGGGAATCGAACACGGGTCTCCAACGCGGCAGCACGGCGATATTCCATTCGGCTAAATTAGATAATTTCAGCATTTAGTCTTTTATGTTATTTTAGGTACTTATTACTTCTACTCTTTTTATAAAATTTAATTATGTCTTTACTAATTTATCCTATCTAGGATTTTACTATAAAGAATACTAAGATTTCGTATTATCAATAGGAAAATTTCATGTAAAAATAGCATAGCTTACGATTATTATATTAAAATATACGAATTATCGCCTTGGCCCTTCGATTGTAACCTAATTTAGTATTTTTTCCAGTACAAAGTTTCTCAGTGTACCTGCACTTTAGTCTAGAAAATCAATATAAAATTAATAAACATTTTTATCATGAAATCAATCTGAATAAAATTGTCTCAAACCATTTTCAATATTTGACAATTTCCGTCACCAACATTTTGCTTCTTATTTTTCTTTTCAAATAGCACACATACAATAATTTGACTCCAAGAGTCGCAACTGTCTCTAAAGCCCAAACCGGGCGGCGAAGCCGAGAGCGGACAAGCGATGTTGGTATTGGAAGAACCCGGGCAGCGAAGTCAAGCTTCCGGAGCAGTGATTGGTCCTCCTCGGAAATGATGCTCTCTGGCGACGGGGCTGATGACTGGAGACTTTTCCTGGCGGATGGCGTGGCGTTGTGGTTGATACGAAGGGGTTGGGAACGGAAAGTGAAAACCGAAGGCTGACCAAGTTTATGGACAGGGAGCACAAGACTAGTTTCTCGGTGCCCAGGTTTTGTGTATTAGAACTAGGAAGTGGTGTTCTCCCCACTCCTACTCCTGGGTTCACAGGGTTGCATTATTATGGGCTGATTATAACTTTTTTATAACAGTTTCAAAAGATAAATGAAATTGGACTTAATTAAGAGCCATTCAAAAAGGACAATGTCCTACATCCAACAGGTCATAAGTTATGACCTTTCAAAGTCGGCCAACTTAGGCCTATCTTAAGGCAAACGACATGGTTTCAGTTATTAAAAATAAGTCGTTTCTAGATAAGTATGCATTAAAGACGCCAGAGGATAAAATATTTGAAGTTCTATGTAAATATGAAGGAAACTGTTGAGTGCCATTAAAACCGAGTTTGTGATCTTCCAAACATCTAATTTTTTGGCACTCTTTTTGTCAAAAGGTTGAAAGTCATATTTTTGGGAAATAACACTTATGCAATTCAATTATTATTATTAAGTATTGTTTATTAACATTGCAAAAAAGTTATAGCAATGGATTATGTACAATTTATTCTACATTTACAAAGAATGATAAATGTCGGGGAGGTAATCCTTTTTTCTGCAAAATTATAATTATTTTATTTAGTATTAACACACTTACGAGCTTTGAACAAGTTGGCTGCGTCACTTGGAACAACCTGACAATATTTTCATCCATACTCCTCCTTTAATAAATATACACTGACAGTGTAAACCTGTAGTTGTTTACTGAATATATAACTATATATAACTTTTATTGAATATCAAGCAAGGTATCGCGAGTTATTTCGATAGGTCGGTGTTTCATATGGAAGATAGTGAATAAATTGCATTACAAATTGACTAAATGGAGAACACATGTAAAGACCTTGCAGATACAGCTGATAAAACTGTACGATAAAGCAGTGGAATCTAAGCTATAAAGCAGCTTATCAACAAAATTTTTCTTTTTCGAATGGTATGAAAATGCACTCCAATAGTAGAAAGAAACAAGCATGCTCTCGTAGTGAGATTAATTAGAGAAGGTAAGCGTCTCTCTAAACCTGAACAAAATGCATCTGTCCTTTCCCTTTTCTTTTCAAAGGAAAATAAATACGATGGCAAGAATAGGATAAAAGAGCTGAAGAAGAAGACGAAATACGCATTCACCAAGGAAAAGGAGCACTGGGTACGTAAATTTCTGAACAAAACGGCGAGTGACAAAAGTGGAGGTTCATAACATATAGCACTTCCTAAAAATTGCAGAAGATCAAGTTTTACCTGCGGTTGCCACATGTAAGCTAACAATTTTTGAAGAATCTTATAAAACGTTGTTTTACAGTTATAAGCATAAATGTGAAGACTGCCATCGTGATGGAAAGCTGACGTCACGAGAACTTGCTTCGAATGTTGTTCGAAGTTGAAATGCCAGTGTAGTATATAGCGGGAGCGCCTACCAAGGAGGGAAAAAGGGGTCAGGACTCCGCACAGTGATAAATATGGGAAAACAATCGAGCCACGTGACGATTGCAATCAAATAATACACAATTGTTTTGATTCTTCTCTCAAAATGTTATATTTAATATTTACAGTGAGAGAATTGTTATAACTACCAATATAAATTTTTTTTTTTTTAATTTAATCAAAATCCTGATATGCTGCAGTCATTCTGAGGATGGATTCATATTCAGCGAACCAAAAAACATATAGTACACCTAGTCAACTCTAATTAAATTCTCAAAAATATTTTGTAGTCCTGCGTTATTTTCAAATAATTTCCACTGATGTTGAGGTAAGTTGTTTCATGGTTAATTTAAAAAAATATATGGGTAGTTATAATAATCCTTTGATTTGAAATATTAAATATAACATTTTTAGAGAAGAATAGAAATTTTTTTTTACTATTTGATTAAAATCGTCACGTGGCTCGAATTTTTTCCCATATTTATCACTGTGCGCCGAGAATATAGGGTGAAGACATTGATAGAGACCGGGACTTAAAGAATTAAACGCTTATTATCAATTACAATTGTAGATCGCCAGTACGTTACACGCTAGCCAAGAATCAAACTTGCTCGTTCCGTCACCCGTGAATTCGAGACCCGTCGAGAAATCCCGACTCATCTCGGATGTGGATCAGCAACCCTTTCGTGCAGGGCCGTTTCGAGCTCTATTTTATGGCAACAATTCTGTCTCAAGTCATTCAAACAAGTGAACTGTTTGCGGACAAGAATATTGTGATTGACAAGAAAAAAAGTTTTTCTGTGAAACGTGTGTCATGGGCAAGATACACAATGATGTTTGCGGTATCATCAACGTTCAATCTCCACGAGGTGCGTGATATTTCGTTTTATTCAAGGATGAATGTACGAGTTTGAAAGTTGTATACTAACTCAGACTTGGCATAAGGTAAGTATACGAAAGAAAGGGGTATAATGGGGAATGAATATCCCGAAGGAGAAATGCAAAAAAATTTGACCCAAAAAGGAAGAAGATTACGTCTGTTGGCTACGATAGCGAATCTTCTAATTATAGGTTATGCGACAATAAAACCTAAACGATTTACATCACCCGCTATGTAAATTTCAACTAAGGCAGCAATAAGCGTCACGAAAAACATAAAATTAATGGTTTTCGCCTTGAAATTAATTTTAGGATCGAAATGAATTGTAAGCAATCTACAGAAACTCTGGCTGCCCCATGATCGTTACCTTTCCCATGACTGACATTACAAGAGCGATCTGCCATTCAGACAGTACCTGCCAATCAGGCAGGCCAGAGAATCAGCGGAACGACGCAACTCCACAGCTTCTAAGACTTACTTTGGTCGTTTGTCTAATGCAAATAAATGAGAGATACAAAAAAATATTGTTCGTTTTGAAAACTTAGTCTTAGAAGACTAGACACATTAAATCACTAGCGTAGTACGCATGAGACCTGTGTTTCAATCTATAGTCTGTTCCCTGAGAGAAGACCCTACAGACGCGCATGTGCGTTGTCATTTCTTGATGAAGGCAGTCCGTACCCATTTTTCTCACATGCTGTTTCTTAATTTCTCTTTTCATTGGTTCCTTGGTCTTCATTTAATATTTATTACTTTCTTTGGGTTTCTTTTTCAAACAGTTTGAATAATTTTTACGAGATGTTAGCCATAAAAGAAAAGGACCTCAACGCGCGTAGGTCTCGAGTTACAGGGGTCTAGGTAGCCACCACTTGAGTTGTTCACTCTCTCGCTCTTTTTGTGATTAAAACGTTAAATATTAATAATTATGCTATCCACGACTTGATAGTAATATATATTTAGAATGTTCAAATTATATCGATTCCAACGGTATTTAATTTGGCCATTGAATATTGAGCTGAAGTTTTTTCAATTGATTGCTAATTTCAATAATTTTTTTTTAAATACCTTATTTTGATCTACCTATGGACAAAAGACCCCAGATGGAGTCAGTTAACACAAACTGAGGTCGGTAAACAAACAGAAAAGTAGTAGGAAACGTAAAGTCCACTGTCCGCCAGTCTCGTAAATCAATCTAGGAAAGTTTTTTTCTTAAAGTTAAAGAGCTTCACTTCAGATTGGCTGAAACATCTCAAGAACTCCCGCCTTCTTGAAAAATTGAACAATGGGCTGCGCGAAGAGAATCAAAATTGGTCGTTCTGTAGGGTCTTCTCTCAGGGAACAGAGTATAGCTTTGTCACGTATGATTAAATACATTTTTAATTTTCAATTATATTTCCCGTAGGCTATCTGAACTTTCAGGAAACAATGATCCGAACAGAAAACCATCGATAATTCACTGTGAGTCAGGGGAGGGGGGCTTCCTCCAAACTGAAGGAAGGCTGAGACACACGACTTTACTATATTATTTTTTTGTTTGGGTTGGTACCCCTTCTCTCGGGCTGAGAGTTGTTGTCCCTTATTATAAAAAGGATTTCGCGAAGCAGGTCGTACCAGTAATAACTTTGTACCAAAATGTTCCCGAACACTTGCAAGTAATTTAGAACACAAAACATGATAATTAGATGTCAAAATACATAAAAATAGAAACAGAAAGGGGCACGTTCTACAATGAGTAGAACGTGTCAGACGTGTAGAGGAAAACGAAATAAACGATACAGCTCAAAAATTCCTTTCTTAATAGTACTCTCTAGTCTATTAAAATGACCACAATGGCCACAAAACGCGCGAGCACCTGTCAATTCTCTCGATTCACTTTCAGGAGAAATAGAAAGTAAATCTAGTTCTCATGAAAGAAAACCTTAGTCCGCCGAGAAAATTACTGTGTCTCGTTTTGAGTTTCGAGCAAGAGTGAACTTTTTCTGGGCTGTTTTATTTTAATTTGGGGTTGCACAGGCCGGATAAGATGCAAGAAAACGTAGAGGCCCGCAGTCGTCGCGGAAGCGAAGTTTTATACTAGTACGAGACGGCGATATTTTAGAGAATTGGCAAGTGAGAGGTGGCGCACAATGTTCGCGCGTGTGTGAGTGTGATCTCTTCAGCATAGCAAGTGCAACCACACTTTCGTGTCGTTCTGGATCCTTACATACTTTTAGTTTTAGGTTTAGAAATCGACGATTCAAATCTGATCTTTTACTCTTATTTCTATTTTTCCTATTTTAGGTTCATAATTCTTCTTAAATTTAGATGCACATTCGACTACGAACACATGCATTCAATTTATTCTCACATTTATCTTCCGCAATCCAACCTCACATAATTGAGTGGATTTCAAAAGAAAACCTAACTTTTAAGTACCTGAAAAGAGAAACAAAATTCATCCGAGAAAAATTCAAATTTTTTATTTAAATTATTCTCTTGAGTAATTGCCTCCCTCATTTCCCAAGTTGGCTCGTTGCTAGTCCTTGGGAGCTTGGATTGCTACGTAAGCATTTCGATCAAAAGCTCTCAGGTTACGGGTGAACCAAGAAATATTTTGTAATTTTTACGCAGTCTCAGTTAACGTAGCTTGATGAATTATAAGCCATCGCGAGGCGATGTGAATAAAAGCACGCACAGGATCGCAAAAAGCAGCAGTTTCCGGGACTACCGACACAAGCAAATCTTTTCTTTAAAAAGTGACTCAAAAGGGATTTGAAAAAAGTAATTAAAAGTAACTTTAGTGAGTGTGATGGCCCTGTAAATTAATTTCTCTGGTTATGTACGTATAAACATCCTAATGATCATACTGAATATAGAAATAGCCGTATTGACTATTGATTAAAGATTCGCAAATAAAAATATATTCTCACTTACTTATTATTTTCAAAACTCACTTGTTTCACGTATTACAATTTTTATAAACAAAAATATAATAAATGTTATAAAGAATAATTAATCTTAAATGTAAAATCATTACATGGATTTGCATAAAGTCTAGCTACTCGCAGTGACCGGCAGCTCGACGAAGCAGGACGTATATCTTGTCTTTGATCCAGTTTTTGTTGTATGGAGCATAAGTATTCGTTGACTTTTGATACACTAAGCATGATAAATCGGTCAGCTGGTCAACAAAATCAAACAGCTGACTAATGTCGTAGGTGATTGTCGGGGTATTCGGGTTCCGCCTCTTCAAATGCTCTTCGTAAATTTTGCAGACACCTATTACAGAAATAAATTGAGATTATTCTATGTAAGCAAGTAGAGTGAATATAAAAACGATGTAATGATTCAGATTTGCAATTTGCGATACAGTATAGCAATTGTTGATTTTTCCCAACACGCAGAGTGCTTCCGAAATGCAATTCCCCCCCCCCCCCACACACACACCGAATGTAAGAGTGAATGGGAAATTGAGTGACTGTTTCTATATTATTTTAGGAGTTGGACAAGGATGCCTTATGTCTTCATCGTTATTTATATTATTTATGGAAAAATGTTTAAGAATGACTCTCTTCGATGAAGAGGGTGTGGATCTAGAAACAGTAAGGGTACGTGGGTTAGCGTTCGCAGATGATAAGGTTGTCATGGCAGAGTCTATCGAAGACTTACAAAGAATGTTGAATAAACTAGATGCAAGCATGAAGAGCATGGGCCTCAAAATTAACCTAAATAAAACAAAAATTATGGTGTTCGAAGGAAAGAGTGAGAAAACCCTATGCAATATTTTATTAAATGATGAGAGAATTGAACAAGTTGATAAGTTTTTATACCTTGGTAGCTTATTTTCTAGGGATGGGAAGATAGATGAGGAATTAGATAGAAGCATAAACGAAGGTCAGAAGGTTATTGGTAGAGCAGGTCCCCTTATCAGAAGTAAAAATATATCAAATAAAGCTAAAATGCAATATATAATTCTATATTTGTACCGACTGTATTATACGGTAGTGATACATGGACTTATCAAGAAGAAGATAAGAGTAAAATTAACGCAATTGACATGAGATTCATGCGCATAATATGCGGGGAAACTCTGATGGACAAAGTAAGTAACCACCTAACCGAAGTTTAACGCGTTCTATCGCCTACGACTTAAACTTCACGGCTAACCTAACAGTTGGGTTATCGGAGAAAAATCTCGACTATAAACTTGAAGTACAAGAACGTCAGGGCCGTGCAAAGAATATCTGGTGCCCGTTTTAGCAAAATTTTGTATTGTAACATTTAATTGATGAGAAGTAAATAAAAACATTGGATGTTTTTTTATTTAAAATTTTCTAACATTGAAACCCTCAATTATTTAATTTTTAATATTTTAAATGTTTGCATCGTCTACTAACTCAAAAATCTTTTTGATGTAAAATATTTAGGCCATTAAAATTGAGCATTAAAAACATGAAAATTAAGTTTATATAAAATCTCTGAAATGAAATTAGGTTAAAATTCAGGAATTAAATCGAATATACAAGCTAACAACGCATTACAGGATTGATTAATTATATTGCATGAAACTTATGCATATGAAAATATGACTAACACACATAACTTGAGAAAATTTTGAATCTCTTTTTGGAATAAGTGTTTATTCAAGGTTCAACTTTAAAGTGGCCAGCCAGGGGCAGGAGGAGCCTGTCGGTGTACAGGAAGATCGGGATCAGACATAGATGACTGCTCCCGATCTAACCATTACCCAGATTAATTTGCAACACAGTAAAGGTCCCTCTGCAGTTTTGCAGAGAGGCATGTCTGTGAGGCACATAGATACCTCACTAATCCAGTAACCCTGGTTAGTTCGAGATACCACTTGAGGCTTAGGGGGGCTGGTTTTTGTTACAGGGACCCTAAGGCGGCCAATCCAAGGGCATGCATACTGACGAAGGGAGTGAACGTCGTCCCACTGCTTGAGCTATGCTCCAGAGAGCTGATGGTGATAGTCACGGATCTTAA
>NC_046664.1:128268484-128273424 GCF_010883055.1 Belonocnema kinseyi | reverse complement strand
AACAGGTTTATGTACTTTAGGGAGAGCATAAGCTTTTGCTACGATGGAACCACGTGTTTTTAAAATATAGGACATTTGATCATTAATATATGTTTTTTGTTCTATCTTTTAATAATATCATAACATTTCACTTCTACAGAAGGTACCAAAGATGTTTTTACTTGTTTGTATAAATTTGTGTTATTTAGCATTGTTTCTACAGTTTTTTTATAATCATTGAAATTAGAAGCTACGGTCATATTTCCTTTATTCGCTTTGATAAATATAATGTCCTTATTATTTGATTGGAACTTTTTTACTTTTTCGATTTCATGTAAATTATCTTGATTTTTAAATTTATTGTTACACATGAAATTGGAGATAAGTGTGGTAATTTCCTTTCTGATATTTTGTTTTTTATCAGGCTGTAAGTCTCGGATACTGTTTTCCAAATTTGCTATGATATTATTATTATTAACGTTGTTATAAACTAATTTTATTAATAAATGATCGTATGACCGAAGATTTAAAATTGAAATTTGAATTTCAATGGTTATTACTCTATTTGATGGACGATCGATGAAAATTCCTCGTTGTTGGTTACACCTTCAACTATACTTTTGAAATTAAAGAAATAATTTAATTTTTGTAATTTTTCAGTTTTGGTAGAAAATTAATCCTTTTGGTTTAAAATCGATCTTTTTTCGTTAAAGAGTGAACTATACGGAGAAAAATTTATATGTTTTGATACATTATTTCGAAATTTAGAATTTTGTTGAAAATTCGTCATTTTTGGTAGAAAAATAAACTTCTTAATTGAAATTTTATATTTTTCCGAGAAATTCATCTGCTTTATTGAGAGTTCAATTATTTGTTTGAAAATTCCTTCATAGCTAGCCAAAAATTAATTTATGTAAAATAAAATTGGATTATATCATTTTTGGTAGAGAACTGATATTTGAAATTAAAAATTGATCCCTTTTAGTTGAAAATTTAACCATTTGTTTGAAAATGCACATATTTCGATGAAAATTCGTGTTTTGGGTAGGAAATAAGTCTTCTTGGTTGAAAATTGATCTTTGTGATTAAGAACAAAACTATTAAGTTGCAGATTCCTTTTTTTTTTGTTAAAAATTAAATTCCTTAACTAAAAATTTAACTATCCCACTTTCGGTAAAACATTGAAATTTTGAATTACAAATTGATATTTTTTGTTGAAAATTCAGTTATTTATTTCAAACATCGTCTTTTTACATTCTCATCGTTTATGATTGAGAAAGTATTAGAATTGTCGGAAATTTTACTTCACAGTTTTTCAACGGATCTCCACGTTTCGATACCCCCTGAATCCGAAAATCAGGTTTTTACGATAGCGTCTGCCTGTTTGTCCGTCCGGCCATCCGTCTGTCCGTAAACCCGATAACTCTCGAAAAAATGAACGGATCAAATCCATCTTTGGCACACTCTTTTAAGGTCCTAAAATAAAGGACGAGTTCGTTAACCAGACCTTTCTGATGAAAATTCAAAAAGTGGTCGCATTTTGAAAACTTTTGAGACCACTTTTTTCTGAATCTGATAATTCTATATACGGATATTTATAGTATTAAAATGTACAAATAATTTATCCTAATGACTTTGTTCGATAAAAAAAATTCCCAGAGTTATAGCATTTTCAACATTTTTTAAATCGACCAAAATCCAAATATTAATCCAAAAAACGCATGCTATGAAAAAAAGTAAAAAAAAGAAAACTATTCTTTTTGTAAGCCCTACAAGATTATCATGACAAATTTTTGGATTTTCTTGAAAAATCGAAAATTCAAATTGTTGATTGCACAAAAAAGAATGAAAAGTAAAAAATTCTATTTTGTGGATAAACTATGCAGGATACGAAAAAAGATGAACTAACAAAAATTGTTATGCCACAAAAGATGCATAATTTCGTTACGAATCACTTCTTGATAGGATGCGCACTTTTTGTTTTATTCGTGAAAAATAATATGGAAAATAAAAAAATAAAAGAAAAATGTGTGGAAAACGACGAAAGTTACGAGAAAAAAATATTCAACAAAACCTGTTTATAAATGTCTGTCGGAAATCGAGCGCGCAGCGTGAGTGTCACGATAAGAATGTGTACTTCAAAGTCTACAGAGCTTTGAGAATCTTAATCTCTACTCAAGTAGACAATTCAGAATATGAAGACGCCCATAAATGCTAGCATAGGAAAGAGATCTTTTTCATAAAGTTTTATTAAACCATTCCAAATGCAAAGAATAAATATCCGAGCGCGAAGCGCGAGATTCACCCGTTAATAAATTTCAACTAATTTGTTGAAAATTTAATTGTTTGTTGTTAAATATTAATTCTTTCAACTAAAAAGGAATATTCCTATTTCTGGTTCTATATATTTATATTTTAAATTAAACATTTATCTTTTATAGTTGAAAACTCCAATATTTGTTTGAAAATTGATCTTTTTAATTGAGGATTTAACTACTTTATTACAAATTTAACTGCACCATTTTAGGATGAAAAATTATATTTATAATTGAAATTTTTTTTTTTTAGTTGAAAATTCGTCTTTTTGGTAGAAAATTAATTTTTTTGTTAAAATCTTATCTTTTTTCTTGAGGATTCAACTATTTTTTTTATTTTTTTTTTTGTTTATTAAAAATTAATGTCTGTAAGGAAAATTTGCATTATATCATTGTGGGTTGAAAACTAATAGTTTTTTGTAGAGAATTAATTTTATGGGTAAAAAATTAATCCGTTTTTTATTATTTTTAACATAGATGTCCCAATTCGAGTTTTTATTGTCTTATATGAGAAAAAACGTCTTACATTATTTACTATCAAAAAATTTTTATCGCTGAGAGATTCTGCTAAATAATGTATAGAACCTGCTTGATTTAAAGTGAATTCTATCTTATTGTAAATACTTTTCATTATATTGTTCTAGGATTGAAAATGAATTTTGTTAATAATTTGTTTTGCAAAATAACAAAAAAGGAATAAAATAATTAAAAATTTAATCTAATTACATATACGTCACTGAAAAAATAATTTGTAAACAACTTTTTCAATTGAAAATTGTTTCATTAAATAAAAAATTGAAGACAAAACTTTTTAGACTACATTGGTATTGTATCCTCCTCAATTGTACTTCTTTAAAATAAAATAATGTTTTAAGAGAACTGCAAGATTTATCAATAGTTCTTAATAAAAAAATGTTAATTTAAAAATAAATCATTTTCATTTTTTATTAGTTCGCAACTAAGATATTAATAAAAAAATAATGCTTCCAACAGTAAAACTGCGTACCTACAAGATATTGTGTACTTTTCACAGATTTAATCAAACTCACTGATGAAGGTCACAATTGTGTACCGAAATGTTTGAAACAACTTAATTAGTTTCAATTCACCTAACCTTAAAGCCAATAACTTAAATAAAAAATTTCTACAAAATTCCGTTATTTACTTTAAAAAATTTCCTTAATAGAAAATTAACCTTTGTGATTAAAATTAATCTTTTTTGTTAAAACTTCTACTGTTTGGTGTCAAATTCATCTATTTTAGTTAAAATTTTTAATAGTCTGTAGAAAATTTAATTTTTTGATTGAATATTAACTTTTACGAACTAAAAACTGAATTATTCTATTTTAGTTTAAAATTTGATATTTTTTATTGAACCTTGACCTTTTTTAGTTGAAAATGGAATTATTAGTTTGACCATTTCTGTATTTTGTTGAAAATTTGTGTTTTTTGTTAGAAATATAAAACTACTTCCTTGAAAATTCATCTTTTTGAATGAGAATTCAACTATTTTGTTGAAAGTTCCTTTTTAGTTGGTCAAAAACTAATTTCTCGCCGACCATTGGGTGGTAATGAAAGTGCCCGTACATCCCTGTACAGTATGTATATGTTGCTGGAGGTTTTCAAAATTGTGTTTTTATAACATAAATATTAGGTATTTGCCAAAGATGTCGGCAGATATGAAAATCCGATACATCTATAAAACTGAACATAATTCATTCAATCCCACATTTCTTAAACCATATATTATTTAAAAGCATATAAAACATTGGAAGGCTATATATTTTATACAGCTGTTTTGCGGTGAACGTGAAGTGCAAGGAGTTAAATGGTACTTGTCTGATATTGAGTAAAGTTAGTTTAACATTGGTGTATTTTTAATTACAATTTAATGTTTTAGTTATTATCTGCATTCAATATAAACAGTAACATTAAGTATTATTCCTGTGAAGCATGGCATTTATTATACAATTTAATGGCTGATATAAAATGCGGTAGCAACTTATTAAGATTTGAGGTTAATATTAGATTTTGCAATTCAAGAGCGAATTGCTCACAGTTTCAAAATTTATCAAAAAGACGTAGGATAAATACATAAAAAGCTGTTTTTTATTTTAATCCTGATTAAAATATTTTCTGTTTTTTTTTTCACCAAAAATTTTACAAATTTGAATGAAATTTTTGTGAAAGTTGTATAAAAAATTTCACTAATTTTCAATGTATTTCAAACACGGAGTATTTTTTTTGATATTAAGAAAAATTAGTGAAAGCTTAACTTTCGTAAAGTTTTTTAGTACATTTTCGTAACTTTTCATAGCAAAAAATAATATTTTATAGATTGTATTGTATTCTGAAATTAATTTCTAACCTCAAAATCTCAAAAATTTGTTATCGCATTTTACACCAGCAATGGACTCTGATAACAAAAATTATTACAAATTCCATGCTTCAAAGGAATATTACTTAATTTTAATGTTTATATAATTAAAAAATCATAACTTAAACATTAAGTTGTAATTAAAAATATACTAACCCTACTAATAGAAATCTCAGAGTATATGCTAAAAATTCTCAAGGCTCTGAGAAGCTCTGAGAAATTCTCCGCTGGCACTCAGGTAGATATATTTAATGGTCGAGATAGCTCGT
>NC_046664.1:128233357-128268384 GCF_010883055.1 Belonocnema kinseyi | reverse complement strand
AATCTCAGAGTATATGCTAAAAATTCTCAAGGCTCTGAGAAGCTCTGAGAAATTCTCCGCTGGCACTCAGGTAGATATATTTAATGGTCGAGATAGCTCGTTTAAATGCTTTGAAGGTTTTAAAATGTCCTTTCCGAAATTGAAATAAAAATACAATCATAAATAACAAGCAGAGAGGCTTAAATTGAAATAAGAATTCGATCATAAATAACAAGCAGAGGCCCTGTATTGCGACGGTACGGGTGGCAAAATGAATGCGCATATAATGCGCAAAAAATGAATGCGCATATAATGCAAAATGAATGTGCATATAATTAAATTATTTCGTAATTACTTTATAATCGATTGGTCCGTTCATAGTGCACCTTATTTGTTGCGATCACAAGCTGCGTTCACTGACAAAGAGTTGAATGGCAGAGTGACGATGATGATGATAAGAATGATGGGTTTAACAGAATATTCCGGGTACAAACGTTACATCTCCCTTGTAAGATCTCTATACCTATCTTTCTTTCCATTCTCCTTGGCTATGATGTTTTTGTCAGCTGGTGTCAAAAATTCTATAACGAACATGGTTCGCTTCACGAAGTCAAGAAGAACCATGTCAGGCCTCGAGTGTGCAGCAGAAAAAATTGTCGAGAATATAAAGTTCCAGTATATGCGGCACTTCCCATTCTCGACAATTGACTCGATTTCCCTAGGAGCATTTAGAGGAGCTATATTAAAGTTAATGCCGTAAGAGTGACAGAGATGGTAATAAAGCACTCTTAGTGCCGCATTGTGCCTTTGGATGTAGGTCGCTCCCGCATGAGTTCGACAAATAGATAGTATGTGAGCTAAATGCTCGGGATGTGCATGGCACGCCCTGCAGCTGTCATCGGGAATGTCTTGGCTCAAAATGTGGCGACGGTATGTTAAGGTGAAAATGACACCGTCTTGGCATGCCAAAATGAAACCCTCCGTACCAGACTTCAATCCGGGTGATTTAAGGAAAGCAAAAGTTAGCTCACACGACACTGACTGATCCTCCACATTTCTGTGGAAGATACCGTGCATCCTCTTATCGAGAAGCTGTTCACTAAAGTTTTTCTCTTGTGCTTTCTTGATCCGGGCTTTCAGGAGTGAGTGTCGAGAGAGATAAGATTTTATGCATTTTGCTCACCCCTAATACTGAATTTAAATCCGAGTGTTTCAGCAGCCTCCTCCGCTGCTTTGTACAGAAACGCTCCTTTGTCAACTTCTTCGTGCTTCCTGACCATTTTAAGAAGAGGGTCTCTTCCATTTGCGACTCTATGCGCTGTACCCGGAATAATCCTGTTGTGAAGACATTCAAGATTCCGCGACCACCTTGACGGCGTGAGATGTAGAGTCGCGGAACAGAAGACTTTAGATGCATGCTTTTGTTCATGTGCATAACCTTTCTTGTCCCGATATCAAGGGACCTGAGTTCGTTCTTCGTCCATGGACCACTCCAAATGAATAGAGTACTCTACCGGGACCGCAAGCAGGTTCGTTGCAGGTACCTTGTTCCTCGCCAACAGTTCGGAAGACCAAATCTGCCGGATGAGACATTTGTATCTACTTCGGAGAGTATCCTTTATAGATGTCACATCCTGAATGCGGCTCTGGGGCACGCCCAGGTAGGCATAAATCTCTCCAGCGCAAAGGTGTCGTATAGCGCTTCTATCGACGAGCTCAGGGTCTTCAGGGATGCCATTCAGTTTTCCTCGCTTCAAATAAACCTTGGCGCATTTGTCTAATCCAAATTCCATTGCGATTTCCTTAGTATATCGCTCGACAATCCCTAAAGTGGAATGACGAAGTGCTAGAGATAGTGGCAATAATGTAATGCAAAAGAGGAGTGGGCTCATGGTGTCATCCTGAAAGACACCTCTCTGAATGGTGACCATGTTAGTTGTCGCACGATTTTTTCCAGATGAGCTAGTAAATCTGGTTTTCCCAAGCGGCATCAACTTCTCTATGCAACTAAAGATTTACGGATGAATATTTAAGCTTTCCAAAAGACAGATGATAAGTCTATGAGAGGTCGAATCGAAAGCTTTCCGATAATAAATCCAGGCCATCAATAGGTCACGCTGGTAAAATGATGCATCTTTGCAGACATATCTATCGATGAGCTATTTATATTTTCTGAGTCTTCGTCCAGTCTATGCTGCACTCCGTAGACTTCTCTCCAAAATACTTCGACCTGCTCTGGTTTAGGCAGGTGGTCGACAGTAACTGGAGAGTCTTGGACGAGTCGAGATGGGTCAGAGAGAAACTGTTGATTTTCTCTGACTTTCTGAACTTTTGAACCTTGACGGTAAAATTCCAACCAGACGTGATGTAGTCAATCACACACTGAATGCGGGATGCGTAATTTCTTTCCCAGCCTGTCTTTATGGCAAGTTGATGCATTCGTGTTTTGGTCTTGTGATCAATCGTTGGTTTTGTTTTACGGTTCGCATCGGCCAAACTTTCGCTGCATTGTACACACAATAAATGATAGTTCATAGGTCGTATTCTTCGGAAAAATGTCCACGAAGTCTGTCATCCATTTCAGCCAGATCTTTAGGCTTGAGAGAAATCTTGCTGTTGATGTTTCTCCGGGTCATAAAGCATCGCTTTTCCTCTATCAGATGCCTGCTCGCGGTTGGTCTAAGTGTCGTCTCTCTTTCTCTGTTGCCGGCTTGTTCTAGCTGTGGTAGAGTAGGCGTTCCGCTTACATAGTCCCTTTTTTGGAGTAGGTCGGCATGGTTTCGCAGACGTTGATGCGAAGCGTGTGATAGCTCCGGGTGTTTGTCGCACCACAGACCATGCAGCCGTGCCATGTAACCCCGTTCACGGGCCACACTCGCATCGTAGCAGTCTAGCAAGTCGTGATTCAGTTGCTCCGTCCACCCAAAGGTCACGAGATCCCGCCGATCCATCGCATTGAATCCATCTTCATTGATGAGCTCTAGAGTGGTCGGCATTGTTGGCCAACCCATTGTCGAGAGCCCTGCGCGTTGTTGTTTTAAACCGCACGAGAAACTAGGGAAAGGGATTCGTCCATCCTTGTGGAACCCCGCATGCAAGGATAAGGCTTCATACTCTGAGAGGTCGCCCGGTATCCCAGAGTCACCGTTCTAGACACATCACCCGGGTGCCGTTCAGCTTTCAGCACGGTTTTCACACCTCCGCTTGGGGTTTAATTCCTTCGGGACCACCCCTGGACAATAGTCCGCGACCGCCTATTTATTTTTTTAACCATATTCAGCAGAAACCGTTGGTACAGGATTTATAATTTTAAATGTTAGAATTTAAGGGAACAGGATGGGTAATTGGACGCATATATGCGAAGATGGAGGGTCAGTCCTCGACTTCGTGATTTACTTCGAGTCAGAAGAGAATTGTCCAATAGATGAAATGAGTGTAGAAAGATGAATTGAAACGGACCACCTTCCAGTAACATTGGATTCAGATGTGGGGGAAGGTAACAGAAAAGCAAGGGATTACGAAAATCAAAATGAATTCGAAGCAGAAAAGCTCGCCTGGGACTCAAGGGAAGAAAAAAATCAATGAAGTAAATGAGGTAAGTTGTGAGAGGAAGAAGTTAGGAGAGAAGGGTGGCAGGAAAGGTGAATTAGATTCAAAAAATGTGTATGGGAGGCAGCAAAAAGAGTAGGAATGATCATGAAGATGGGGAAAAAGATGTAAAAAAGAGGGGAGGGATAGGGAAGGCTTGATGGAGAAATCATTTTTAAAATCTACATAACGATGGCAGAGGTGCTTAAAATTCTTTAAAAAATGAGAAAAGGAAAGGCTCCAGGGGAAGAAGGGATACCAGTGGAATTTATAAGAGAATCATCGAAGATTTGGAGGAAAGAAATTCTAAAAATATTAAATTGCTTTTGGATTAACGGTGTAATTGTGAAAGGCTAGAGGAAAAGGATCTCTACAAAGAATCTCAAGCAGGTTTTAGAAAGAAAAGATCGACAAGAGATCATATTTTTGTATTAAACTCTTTAACAAATAACAAGTTGAAAGGAAAGAGGGAAACGATACGTAGCGTTTATTGGCTTTAAAAAGGCGTTCAACATGATTGACCGAACAATTTCATTTTAAAAACTCATTAAATTAGTTATTAAGGGGAAAATGCTGAATTGTAAAGTGATTTGATGAAACAAATCAATCCTTTCTTCGACCATTGATATTTATTGATTTCAAATCGTAGATTTCAATTATTTATGTCTTACGGTCCAATCGTAATTCCAAATAAAATTACGAGTCTGTGGGGTCATGCTTAGGCTTATAAGGGGACGCAACGGATCAGTGGAAGAAGGTCACTTCTACACACAAACATCTAGATCATATATTTACCACTTCCTTAAACGGAGAACAACGCATATCGCAGTGGTCAGTGAAAGGACGCACGGTACTGATCCCTAAGACCGGAGATTTATCAAGTCCAAAGAACTACTAGTTCATAGCTTGTTTAAACATCAACTACAAGCTATTTACTAGCATCCTCACAGAGAGGATATTAACAATTATTGAACTGGTATAGTGAATAGACAGGTGTATTACTCAGGAGTCTATTAGTCATCAACGCAATATGTTCATGGAGGTGCATCCAAAAATAGTCTTCCAAGGAGACTCAAGTCCGACACCTATAAGGCCCGCCGAACAGAAGAGAATTTAAGTTTAACCACCCTTTATACATGAACGACCTTAAACTCTTCGCCTCTTCAAAAGAGGACCTTAAAATCCTCATGACGGCAGTAAATAGGTACTCTAAAGCAATTGGCATGAGCTTTGGATTGGACAAGTGTGCTTGCGTCAACCTATACAACGGAATAATAGAAAATACATCAGCGCGTGAAGATCAGGATCTTCAACTTATATGTGGAAATACCATTCGATATCTGGACAATGGAGAAATATATGCATATGCCTGCTCAGTTCTGAAAAGCACAGCTTCTCTAATGCGAACGGTACATCAACATGAAGTCATCAATATTGCGACATTTCTATACCGTGCCGCATGTAGGGCTGCAGAGGAGCTTGTTATCCCATTTGAATTCAACGACACTAAACATGGCCTAGTATCACTCACACCTTTGGTGCTCAAAAGTCGTGTACAGGAAGCAGAACATTCGCTTCTACTAAAAGAACATGCTAACAAGCCCCTTTATGGTAAATTCTATGGCATTATACGTAGCGAAGAGCTATCGATGGGTTTGTCCACCATTTTTCTCAAATCTGTTGGATTGAGATCGGAGACTGAGGGATTTCTTTTTGCCTATCAGGATAGCGTTATAAGCACCTTAGTTTAACGCGAACGCATAATCAATTTACCTGTAGGATATACCAACTGCCGAGTGAGTAAGCAAGGGCCAAAAAAATAATGCGGCTCTAAAAGTGTTATATCACCACCTTCCGCATTTCTGCCCGTCTTGCAATACGCCCAAGGGGAATTAGAGTTCATTGTAGAGAATGATCAGTTCTAAAAAAGCCTGATATTGTTCTCCAAGATCTGAAGACCGAGATAATTTACGTGATTGAATTCTCAGCACCAGCTGATGGTAATACCACGGCAAAGGAGGAAGAAAACCGGGTGAAATGTCAAGATCATCTTTTCCATCGCGTGGTTCTCAGAATCAGCTGCTTTGGAGGTATGAAAGTTTCATTTCTTAACCAACTAAAAAAATCCCGGGTTGCCAGCATCAGACTGAGTCCATCGCGAGGCAGACACAAAAGGCTGTTCTGGGATCACTTCATCTGGTCCATCAACATTGTTCCTTATAACATTGTGCAAAGGTTGGTAGCTTTAAAAATGTATTCAGAGGTGAATACTTCACCTCCAACTGTGCCGTCTGCCGCATAAGGTCATCTGCGACGATAGATCCCAACCTAAAGAACAGTGTTATACGAAGTATCTTACCTAAATTTCCTCTTGTTCCTTCCCTTCTAGGATAAAAGGAGCAGGATTGGACGACGTGCAAGTTACTGTTGCGTCGGGATAAGGTGCTTTAAGGAACCAGCATCATGGCTTCTGGAGCCTACAACTTCTCTCTATAAAATAATAATATGGTAGAAAAAAAGGTTCAAGTCTACATTATCGACATTGCTTGTCCATTTAACCAAAATTTGCAGTCAACCTATACAATCAAGATCCATAAGTATAGCGAGTTAAGGCAGGAAGTAAAGACCGTATGCAGGAATTTGAAGCATGCATCTATTCATCCTATTGTTATTTCGGCTACAGGCAATGTGCACGCAAGATGCCCTGATCATATTGAAAATTTAGTAATCAGTACGGTACTTTCAACAGCTCAGAATGCGGTTTTATTAAACACTTGTCACATTGTAAGAAACTTTCTTGACCATCAGGAGGCAAGCGACCCAAATACCTTTGCAGGGGCAGATGCTAGCTCTAAGAAATCGTCCAATGGTGACCGTGCTCGTAACTTTGTACCTACATCATCGCAAGAAATTTCAAACATCGTATTAAATTAACTTATAACATCCTCATCTCATCAGTCACTTGACTTAGTCCGTGGCTATGATGAAAAACCAGGTTCATCCGAGTAAAATTTTGAAGAAAAAATAATACAATGTGCATTGGAATTTATATGTGACGTGCGCCGCAGAAAGGGGGCCCGCTCTAGAAAAAAATAGAAATCAAAGTTCTTATACCTTTCGATATTTTCTGAGTTGCTCTTTTTGATAAAACCATCAAGAAAAAATTCTGAGTGTTGTTATTGGTAATAATTGAGTTGTTAGGTACACGAGAAATCGGACTTTCGCTCGAGAGCTCGAGATCCCACCGATCACCAATACATCTCCGCGTCTCATCTATGCCCCGTCTGTGAGCCACGTCTACGACCTATATCTTTCCATGGGAATGTAGTGGTTTAGGAGAGAGGGAAGATTTAAGAAATCTTCCCTCTCTCCTAAAAGTCTCGTCTATCGGGTCAACCGAAAATTTTCTTAAAATTTGCTAACATCTTAAATTTTTGGTAATTTATAAAATTACTAGAAATTCTGAAAAAATTAAATTATAAAATTTTTTTGCAATTTCTGATACTTATGAAGTTCCATTTTTTTCTTCGTATGAATGCGGGAAAAAATGTATGGGGCACGCGCCTAGACTTTTTTGGGCTCCAGAGATTTTCGAAGAAGTAGCATTTAGCTTGCCTGTGGCTCCCCTTCATCTTCATCTACGGCTCGTCTGCCACTACATCTTCGCTTCCTTACGACTGTGCTTACTGAAAACATCTTCCTTTTATGAAAAACACCAATTATACGCGTCTGCCACATAAACTACTATTTTGGACCTATAATGTTTATTGAATCATTTAAAATTTTTAATCTGCAAGTAGCCTTCATACATCTCAAATCATTTGCTCACTTTCTTACTTTCCTTTTAACCCACGTTGTTCACTAGCATGAGTAGTACTTTTGAAAAAGAACAGATTTTACATAACTTTGGAGGTCAGTTTTATGTAATCTTTGCACAATTTATCAACGCTTATGTATACACTGTTTTTTGGAACGGGAAAGGGAATTTGTTTAAACATTGAAGAAGGCTTCGAATTTAGCACGCGAACCGTTATGACTAATGATTAATCAATAAAAAATTGATTTGATATACTAAATCAGGACTCCTTTTTTACCACCTGCCGTAAACCTGCATTTGTGACAAAAAATATCTTCTGTGACAGGTGCGAAGAGTAGTTAGATCTGGCTGTGCTCAGTCAGCTAGCCCTCAAATTGTCTTAACCGTGTTCTTAATTCGCCTCTGGCTCCAACTACAAATTTGAATCTCATCTAGAGCTGCCTCCTTTCCGTACTTATTACACAATATGCTGTTTTCTTATAGGTTTTGTTCATTAAAATATACCTAGTTTCACAGGAAGTCTCCACAATTCGCCAAATTTTAAAACTATAGATACGTAGTACAAACCTACCTTCCATACATTCGTTGACACTTTCGTAATCCGAATAAGTTCTCGTCTCAGGCCGGTTGCCCGGTTGCACAAGAAGAATCGTGTGGGACTGTAAAAAGAAAAGAAAAATAGTAAATGAAATAATTTGCGAGTTATGTCTGCAGTGTTTTTGACAGTTTAAGTTAGGACACGCAGTCCATAACTGCTTTGTAGATCTTGCAAAATAACATAAATGTTAAAAACTCAAATCCATAAGGGATTGAACTTGCGAAAACCTCTAAATTAAGCACTAGAAACTTCATCAGTTATATTTTCAATATAAAATTAGTGTTTAAGAAATAAAAAAAGAATTTTTGACAAAATAATTAAATCTGTGACCTCAGAAATAACAAAAAATTCACTAGTTAAATTTTCGGAAAAAATGGACTTTTAACAAAACAGTTTAATTTTCAACCGAAGAAATTATTTTTGGTTAAAAAAGGTTAATTTTTAATCAAAAATGGAAATCTTAAAATTTAAAGTCGAAAAATGAATTTTAAATTAAAATGAAAACAATTGAATTTGGAACAAATTGTGAAATTTTCAAATAGACATGAATTTACGGACAAAAAGACTAATATTCTAAAGACTAATTTTCAACAAAATACATGAATTTTCAACGCATAGTTGAATTTTCAGTAAAAAATAATTATCACTCACAAAAAAAGTTTCAACGAAATATTTAAGTTTTCAAGCAAACATTTTTTAACGGGAAACGGAATATTTAATTTTTATATAAAAAATCATTTGTAATTCTAAAAAAAATTGAAGAAAAAATTAATTTTCAACAAGATATTGGAATTTTCAACAAAAAAATAATTTTTAACCAAAACAGATGCTTTTTTAAAGCAGAAGAATAATTTAATTTAAAAAAAACATGAACTTTAACTGGTAAACTGTCAATTTTCAAGCAAAAAAAATTAATAAATTTTCACCACAGTAGTTAAATCTTCATCGAAAAAAAAATAAATTTTCAACTAGGAAAGATACATTTTCAATAAAAAATGATGCAGTTACATTTTCAGTTTAAAAAAATGTTAGTTCAACCGAAAAAAATGAATTTTCGAACAAGAGGAATACATTGTTTTAAACCAAAAAAATAATTACTTAACGAAAAATCTAATAGTTACAATTTCAGTAAAAAATTAATTTTCGCCGGAAATAATGAGTTTTCAACTAAAAAATATTATTTTCAACAAAAAATTAAACAGTTAAATTTTCAATTCCAAAATTAAACTTTAAACCAAAAGAAAACAATAGAATTTACCAAAAGAAGAATATTAAAATAAGTTTTTACCAACAAGACGACAATTCAACTAAAACAAAATTCTATGTTAAGCAAAAAACAATGAATTTTTAATACAGCAAAATAATTTTCAAACAAAAAGTATTCTAAAAAAAGACAAAATTTTAACAAGATTAATTTGTAAAAAAAGAAAGAATTTTCCATAAAGTAGGTGAATTATTTTATTGAATATGTGCGCTTAGACAGTAGCGCCACGGTGGCCAACTATGAACTAACAGTGATGTAAAAAAGCATTGCGCTATATAGAAAAATGTTTGATGTTTCGTTTTTTAAAGATCTGACACAGTGAAAATTAAAGTTGTTTCTGTAAAAGAAGCAAACAATGAATTCGAAATATAATAAACAAGATTTCAGTTTCATGAAACTGAAACAAACGCGAGTGTAGTAAAAGATTTACGTGAAACTAGACATGGTAATTAAAACGGTAATGAAGCGGTAACTGCTGAAATTCAATTTAATCCCAAAATCTATAAAAACGGAAATGCACTAGCCTCCTGCCATGTTTATCGTGTACACCAATTACATTCAAATGGATCAGGATCCATAAGAGGTAGTTTTGTTGTATTTCTACAACTAAAAACACAGCAAAATCTTTCACTCTTTTCCTTACGTTCCTTTCCTTTAAAACTTAACTTCTTTGTTGAAAAATCAGTTTTTTATCCGAAAACTTAACTATTCCAATTTTGGTTGAATACTTATTTTTCAGATCAAATGGGTCGCCTGCGTATGCGCCAAAATTATAAGCCTCTTTTTCAGAATGGTTTGCAAAAAAACTACACATGATAATGAAGAATAGTTTTTTGTCTTTTATTAACACATCCTTAGGTTAAAAAAAATTGTCAATACAAATTTTTTTCTTAACAATTGCGACCTTGGCGAGTCCTTGAACGCGTCTCTGCTAAAACATTAAAGTCGACTTTATGGCAAGAGTTTAAGATTGTAGCTGCCTTAACACAAAAACTTTTTCGAAAAAGTTCGTGTTTAAACTTAGAGACATGTTTGATAATTCAACTATTTAAACAAAATTTCATTGTTTTTTGGTTGAAAAAATTTTAACTGAGAATTTAATCGTATAATTTTTTGTTGAAAATGTATCTTTTCTAGTTGAAAATTTATTTATTTTTTCGTTGAACATTGAACTATTTGATTGAATTTTTTTTTGTTTGAAAATTGACCGTTTTCATTTTTAAATGCATCTGTTCCCGAACTAAATTCTTCTTCTTTGAAGATCCATCTATTTTAAATAAGAACTCATTTATTCCTTTGAAAATAATTTTTTTTTATAAAACTTTTTTAAATTTAGTTTGAGATTATGTTTATAGGTAAAGATTAAACGCTCCATTTTACGATACAAATTTTTTGTTGAAAATTCATCTATAAGGTTAAAAGTTCATGTATTTTTTTAATTATGCTCTTTTGCTGAAAACATTTTATTTCTTCTTATAAATTTAATCTTTACAATAATAATGTAACCGTTTTTCGTTGAAAGTGGATCTACTGTGTTCAAAATTCGTTCTTATCTTGTTTCAAACTTGATTTTTTTAATTTTGAACTAACGTTTTTGGTAGAAAATTATTGGTTTGAACATTAAATTATTTGTTTTCAAATTAAATGTTGTGGTAGAAAATTGAAATATTTTATTGAAACTTTGTTTTGTGTAGGTAATAATTATTTTTTTGCATAGAAAATTTAGTTAAAAAATGTATTTATGTTATTTTAGGCCCTGGAATTTTGTCTCCTATATATATTTACATTCAGTAAATGATATTTTCCTTCTCGCAATAAACCTAATGATTTTATGCTAATTCGGGATTTTAAAACCAGTTACCAGAATAAATTTAAGGAACAGCTGATTAGATCGTCATTCGTGAAGTCGGGCGAGCTTGGGTTTGTTCATTTTCGGCTTTACGCGATGTTGCTCTTCGCAGCAGCAAAGTGGGGGAACCTTTTCCCTTCATTTTTGTGTAGCTTTACCATACGCCTTTTCTTATATCGTTTTTGCTCTCGCGTGTTTTTACTTTGCTTTTGGGTACGTTTGTTTAGTTCCTTTTGATCTCAACGTGTCAAATTATTTTCAAAAATTGTAAAAATGTTATAATTAAAAAATTTCAAATCGATGTTGATTCAGCAGCAGGTTCTAATAAAGACATTTATTGAAAAATATGGCTTAATGATTCAGATTTATTTACTTGAAGTTTAAACAAATTTTAATCTCGAAAATAGACTTATTCTTATTTTTGTATTCCCTTTGAAGAAAAGATATTTGACTGGCTAATTATTCTGTGACTTAAGCCTGCCCGATTTGAAATGAGGTACTTGAACCTTGAATATCTTATGAAACAAAAAATGGAAAACACAAAAATTCTTTCTAAAGTTCTAGAATAGAAGGGATCACAAAATCTATTACTAATTTGTTTCATCCCACTTTAACTTAGATTTTTATGATTCATTTAGTGTTATTCCAAATTATAAAAATAATTACCAATCACTTTGAGCGATATCAATTAGATTACGCAATTTTCTACACTTTTTGTACGTTTGCGATGAGTCAGTATTTTTTTTCCTCAAACTTGGCGTGTAGTGAGATGTTTTTAATCAATTTGGCATTAATATTGAACTTGAAAAGCTATTATACAGTAGTTGAGTTACAGCCATTTAATATGTGTCTATATAACCAAAAAAAGTTTTTCGTAGAAACTCATATTTTATTACATATTGCTGTATATATTTGACTTAAGATTAAATATACGTAGTGGAAATTGTACCTTTTGAGATGAGTTTCAAAAACTTCAAGCATACATTTGAAACATTCCCTGACTGGCAAAAGCTTTTTACTTAGCCCGCTCCCCCCTCCCAAACATATACAGTCGGACTAAATAAGGCACTATTATTTCGGTAGATGTCGCATTGCAAAAATATAAGAATGTAAATAAAATATGCACACTTTTACAACACAACTTACCATGTTTTTCTTTAAACCGTATGACGTTTCTTTCTATGTGTGAAATTCCCTTCACCTTTAGATGATAGACTCAGTTCTTAGTTAGTTTAAATCGGAGCTTGCACTTTTGCAGCGGATTTTAAAGTTTCTATTTACGATCAGAACTGTAAAAGAAAAAGTGTATATAGATTATCTGAGCCTTTTCACATTATTTACTATAGTAATCTTAGCAATTCTATAGGATCTTGATAAACTTACGTGCAAGAAGTTGTTTAAACTTTCATTGGCTAAGTAAATCATTTTATGATAGGGCCGAAAATATATCAGAAATTGGAAGAGTCGTTGTTACAAAATTTTACAGATAACTATTCAAGAAGTAAAAAAGAGAAACGCAATTCCAAGAAAACATTCAACCAAAATCTGAAAACAGAGGTCAACAGAATTTTTAATGATTCTCAATACACGAACGAAGAGCGAGTCTTACAAATTTCGATGAGTTTGAATGAGAAGTTCGAAAATACTGTTACCAAATAAAACGCAAATTATTTTAAAGACTGTTTTTTAATGTTGTGCCTATAGTTTTAAACCAGAATTAAATTTATTTTTACAAACATGTACACGAATATACTGCAAAAATCCACAAGCATAAAAGGGAATTAAAAAATTTAAGCACTTCCAGAAGAACTATGCGTTTTAGTTTGCATTGAGGTTCTGCTCTTCAGCGTCTTGACGAGCCCTTTCCCGAGACTTTGTTTCTGCTTCAACTACTATCCCTTCACTTCACAAAGGCAAGTGTGAAACAACTTTACATCTTTAAAAATTACGTGTTCAAGAAACACCGTGAAAAAACACAGCTTATATCATAATAAAGCTTGCTTCTTTGGGCAAGAGACAAGTGCACATTTTATGGTTTATGTACGATAATTCGTTTGAGCTGAGTTGACCTATTCCAAGATCAATCTCTTTCTGAACTCTGGGTAGACGATTTTTCAAAGAATTGTTTGTTATACCTGTAATATTTTATCTGATTTTTTCCACATTTATATCGTTCCAAAGTGGGACCGAATCGCTAAAGGCTGGCCAAAAATATAAAATGGGCCAAATTATGTTACTCGGGGGGTTTTTGGGTCGCTGAATACGAATTCGATATAAAAAATTTAGAAAACGAAATGGCGGATTCAATATGGCAGACGAGTACGCTAAATAAATTAGGGGTTGTTTTTGGGGGTTGTGGAATATTATTGTGGGGTTGAAAACATAATACAGGGTTTTGTAAAGGTGGCGCTTCTATGTTTTATTTGAAAATGTTACGGCTGTTTTACATGGACACACTTTGGAATTCTTTCGATAACTTGGATGAACCCACATGATGTAAAATTTAAGACACGCGGTCGCCCAACGGAAATTACAGGGCGCGCCCGATGAAAGGTTAATTAGCCTCGAGGGTTAATTGAAACTTTTTGCAATATTATACTAAATAGGAACGAAAAAATTTCCCAAATTGTCAAATTTTCTGCCACGATTGATATTTGTAAGAACTCAATAATCTCAGGGATGATGTTCTCACAAACTGGAATTTGTTTAAAGATATTATCTGCCACGTAAATTATTCAGATTGTAGGGTCCATAAGAATTGAAAGACTGAAATTTGTTTAAAGTTAGTTTGCGAAGCGAAAATACTAAGAGAATGACGGGGATTGCTACGTCGTAACACTGTGTTAGAAAAGATAAGATTTTTTGTGTGAATTTTTACGCACCAATTTGTATCGAGATCTATTGGAAGGTAGAAGGGAGGGGCGCGAAGAGAAGGAGTGAACGTGCGCATGCATGGAAGCTGACTTTGGCGTCACAACGAATACTCTAGGAGCCAGGGGTAGACCTGTATGCCGTCATAGGTCCTGTCGATTTCGATGTTGCATCTTATGTAGAATTTTCCGCTTATTCCGAAAATCGAGGGTGTTTCTTCGAGAAATAGGTCAATTTTGTGATAATCGCATTTAAATTTTTTTTAACTAATCAAGTAGCCCGCTTACAATTTTATGACTTTTACTATTATTCTTTCGCGGTCGTCTGGTGTATATGTTTACGAACAGAAAGTTCCTAAGCCAGATTTCGATTACTTTAATTGATAATGCAGAAGATGAACAATCAAAGAGAAAATGTCAGAGGAATTGAAATGCACCAATTTCTACGTAAATATTAATCCGAAGACAAAATGTTTGAAACAAAAGTGTTACTACTTGGCCAGGCGGAACTTTTTTTGATATGTAAGTTTTGAATAAAAGTGAAAGATTTCGAAAATTCGACGATAATATAGATGACAAAAATCTATACAAGGTATAAAGGGTCGTGTTTCTCGAAAAGAGTTGATTTTATTGAAAAATATCAAGCTACAAAACTTACTGTTTTGACTGAGCTCTATCAATTTATCTGAAGCTCTTCATTCAAATTTATTTATTTACCAAGTTAATGCAAATACTTGAATACATGAACTTTATTCCATGATATCACTGGTAATTATAAGTGAAATCTTGCAACAAAAATTGGGTTAATAGTATGAAAAGGCACACAAATATTTGTTTTTTAAAATTACGTAAAAACCAATTATTGTATAAACTAGAGGGCAATTATAAATTGCGTCTCGATCTCAGCTTCTAACTGAGGTAGAAAGTTGTAAATAAGCTCAATAATTTCCATACGTTTTTATTAATTATATGGCTGTATTAACAACTTTGTAACATCTATACTTTATTTGTTACAGCGCCTTCTTTTTTCAAGTAAAAAGTAGGTAGAATTAATTGCAGTATTTCAGCACCCCTTTTGAAAGTACATGGTATGGCAATAAACGGCCCAAAAGTTTTCCCACTGCCAAAGGCGTTGGAGCGTAGACGAACCATTTTGTGGGCCCCTGCCTTGGCTTGAATGGTTTGTCTACGACTTTACGGCTCGACGCCTTTGGCAGTTGGAAAACTTTTGGGTCGTTTATTGCCGTATCATGCACTTTTAAAAGGGGTGCTCAAATACTGTAATAATTCTACTTACTTATTACTTAAAAAAAGAAAGCGCTGTAACAAACAAAGTATAAATGTTACAAAGTTGTTAATATAGCCATTTAATTAATAAAAATATATGGAAATTATTGAGCTTACTTACAACTTTCTACCTCAGTTAGAAGCTGAGATCGAGACTCAATTTATAATTGCCCCTAGTTTATACAATAATTATCTTTTCCGTAATTTTAGAAAACAAATATTTTTGTGCCTTTTCATACATTAAACCAATCTTTGTTGCAAGATTTCACTTATAATTACCAATGATATCATGGAATAAAGTTCATGTATTCAAGTATTTGCATTAACTTGGTAAATAAATAAATTTAAATGAAGAGCTTCAGATAAATTTATAGAGCTCAGTCAAAACAGTAAGTTTTGCAGCTTAATATTTTTCAATAAAATCACCTCTTTTCGATAAACACGACACTTTATACCTTGTATAGATTTTTTTCATCTATAGTAACGTCGAATTTTCGAAATCTTTTACTATTATTGAAAACTTGTATATTAAAAACAGTTCCGCCTGGCCAAGTAGTAACACTTCTGTTTCAAACTTTTTGTCGTCGAATTAATATTTACGTAGAAATTGGTGCATTTCAATTCCTCTGACATTTTCTCTTTGATTGTTCATCTTTTGCATTAAAAATTAAAGCAATCGAAATCTGGCTAAGGAACTTTTTGTTCGTAAACATTTACACCAGACGACCGCGAAAGAAAAATAGTAAAAATAATAAAATTGTAAGCGGTCTACTTGATTAATTAAAAAAAATTCAAATGCGATTATCTCAAAATTGACCCATTTCTCGAAGAAAGACCCTCGATTTTAGCAATCAGCCGAAAATTCTACATAAGATGCAACATCGAAATCGGCAGGAACTTCTAGAGTAGAAGTACGAACAGTCGTTCTTCGTTCAACAATCCATTCACACCGTCCGTGCGGTGCTCTGTCGTGTTCGATTACCTACCAAGACAGTATCGGTTTTTCCTTGCACTAATTTCGAACGAGCGAATTAGATGCATAGCCCCTGATTTTATCAGAGTATCAGGATGTTCATTCGGTCCACTGATTCCTTCAGAAAATCAGGATGTTCATTTGGCCCTCCGATTCGGTCAAACAATCCGGATATCGGGTTTTTAAACAAGATTTAATACAAAATCGAACGAAGTGCGGCCGCGTGTGTGACACCATCGCCGGCTTGCCGCGACGACGTGATAATTTTCTTCGATTAAATGGTCTCGGAGAATTCCAAGTCGAAAAAAATTGTTTTCCTCTGTAATATTTCATACTTTTCTGTTTTAAAAATAAATCTGTGGTTTTTATGTCATTGAAGGCTTTTCCCCATAAATTGGTTATTTTATTTGTTTATTACCTCAATCATCCGGATTCTGGGCAACCATAACCAAATTATATACGAAACTGAAATATGAATAGGCATGCAAACTTTCTTTTGGTAGTCAAAAAGACTCCCCTAAAATTTCATAAGAAACAGCAAATGTTCTTCTGTCTCCACATCGCAGGTATGATTCAAAAGCAATCAAAGTAACATACTTCTTATTTGAAGACAAACAAATTTTTTTTGAGATTCATGTTACCAGTAAAAGAAGATAGGAGCCAGTAAATTGAAACCTGTACAGCAATAAGACCATTTAAACATTTTACCCTGCCTAAACGACTTTGAAATATAATAAGAAGAAATGTTCATCTAATTCAGACACCGCAAATTTTTTATAGTGAAATAAAAAGCAATATTTCAGTTTTAAATATTTTCTTGTTATACAAATCAATAAAAATTATTTATGTGACAATCTACTTCATATATTATTATTGCGATATATTAAAAATACAGTTCAGAAAACATATCACACATTCCATGGTCAAACAGTAAAGAAAATTGATATAGCTTTAGGAAACTAGCTGAAAAATCGATTTTCAAACATTTAATAAGATTTCAAGCTATTTAGAAAGGGCAAAAAATATTTTAATCGATTGTTGCTTTAGAAGAATAAATTCACTTCCTCCGAAATTTTTCTGGTAACTTAGATCTAATAACAAAATATTTTCGTCTTCAAAAAAGAAGTATTTCGCATTTGAAGTTTTTGGATTATATCTACGATGCGAAGACAGAAGAAACTTTTCTAAATATAAACTTTAGGAGAGTGGCAATGAAGCAATGAGAAAAATTTGAATTTAGAAAACCAAATTCACGATGCTTAGAACGTGTGTTAGGACAGGGAGAAGTGGGTTTTGTGCATTCAAATATTTCTGCTCCCTTATACTTACACCTTCCGTACCACCCCGCATAGTATCTAATTCAAGAGACTGTAAAATAAGTATTCAAGGAGTCAGACAAATATAAATATATAAATTAAACAAAAGGTGGTTTTCGATTAATTTCTTAATAAAGAATTTATACAAAGTTGTAAATTTACCAAAGTGTAAGCCTTATAAGTAAGACAAAAATTTTGTAGTACGATCAATTTATACGATAAATACAACTCCAAGAGATCTTTTGAATTGCAGGTTAAATTATATTAGAAACAAAGAGTATGAATCAAATAAAAACACGTCTATAATGAACATTTTATTATCTGTAAACTATTTAGAAACAAATGATTAATTTAAAGCTTCATATTATATAGAAATGATATCTTTCAATAATTTGCTTCTTTTTTTTATTTTTTTTCAATATTTATTTTCATGATTTTAGCAAAGTTAAGATTTACTCAAAACTGAAACATAAAAATCAATATTGATATATTTACAACAAAACCCCTTGACATAGCCTCGACTTTTAAAGCCTGCGCACGTCTCGATACGCACATCTGAAACATAGCTAGAGACTAGACTACTACCGACTACTACTGAATCCCAGAAGGATTCCCATGCTTGATTCCTAGGAGTGAGTAGTCAGGAGCATACTCAGTGCAGAATCCCTCTGGTTAATGTTTTGAAGGCGATTCGTAGCCAATTTCATAACAATTGGAAGATAGGAATTACTTTAAAGTCACTTTGGTAAACGTAAATTAATAAGACAGCGAAGAGGGTATAAAATGTCGATCTGGTCAAAATGGTCCATATTTTGAGAAAGACTGTGACGACACTAGTATTAAAATTGTCCTGTTTATTTTGACGATTATATGGCTTTCGTCATGAGAAGTCGTTGCAAGCTTTTAAAAATGTAGCAATAAAACGGTTTCTTTATGCAATTTTTCTGAGAGTGACCCACATGTTTGCAGTAAAAAAATGTAAAGGTAAACATTCTACATGTAAAAATCCGTAAAGGACCCGATTAGGCCAGGCAACGAAGAAACAAAAAAGACGGAAAAGGGAAATAATTAGGAAGAAACTTAAGAGAAGAACTTTACTAGAACAAATTCTAGTAAGAAACTGAAAATTTCGCTCAGCCTTTCCTGATAGGCTGTTAATAAACCTGTAAAAGTATTATATTAATTGAACAATAACTAACAATTTATATTGAAAAATGGCCGCGATTATCAGTTTTTAGAGTTGATATCTAAAACAGCTTATTTCAGTAAAGTTGAGGTTCTATATTAAAATCCACAGAATTCTTTCCTGAATAAAAAGGCTATTATCTTTTTTACATAGAAGCAATAGTTTTCTTAGAAAATAGGAAAAATTATACATTTTTGTGGTTTACGCTTGAGCACATGTCAGCCACAGTTATTCAAAAAAGGAGTATTCTAAACATTTATTTTATGGGACTATGTGAAAAAAATGCTTTGAAATGGGAAATTTCGAAAGGGGGTCGTAGGTCCCAAGTATGTTTTTGTGGCAAGGCAAAAAAAATTAACCCCATGTAATGTGATCGCCTCTTAGCAGCCGTGCAAGGGGTAGAATCCCTTATTCACGGTATAGTGCAATACGGAAGTACACTATCAGTTAAACTTTTATATTTATACGTTTTGTTTTATTTCGAAATAAATTATTGATAAACGAAAATTACATTTTGTTTTGTAGATTTTTTTAACTATTCTGTCTGCGGGCTTTGTTTTTTGGTAAAAAAAAACACAAAGTGGAAGAGTTAATTATAGATACACACTATACAGGGTACACTATACTGGGTGTCCCAGGCTCAAGTATCCGAACTTATATAGCTGTATACAAATGAAAAGTTGAAGGTTTAGTTTTTGAATTATAAAATATAAAATATAAAATAAGCCCGATCAATCGTGAGCACGTTATAAACAGTCATGTGTGTTTGTGAATGAGCAGGAGTCTAAAAGCGAATTCGGTCATCCTGCAGTGGTGTAATCCAAGATCACTCCGACCGCTCCTTCTTCCTCCTTCTCACTCCGACCTGCTTCAGTGCAGGTGGGAGTGTTCTTGAAGTGCATTAGTGCAGCATAACTGAACCCGCTATAAGGTAGTGTATTGATCGTTCTTATCTCGCCGCTAACCCCATCGCGCCATTCGCTTCCATAATACTGCTCCGGTCCAGCCTACATATTTTATAACTGGAAAACTAAAACTTAAACTTATTTTTGGAAACGGAAATATCAATTTATTTTTATTATACAGGGTGTCCCAGGCTCAACTTTCCGGATTTATAGGTCTGCATAAAAATAAAAATAAAGTAAATTGAAAATTCCTTTCCCAAAATTCAGTTGAAGTTTTAGTTTTTGAGTTATGAAGTATTTAGGCTGGTTTAACATAGTGTAGTTTAACATAGTGTAGTGACCTCTGATCTCCCTTCATAACCCCTCTTTGGCGCTCTCTTCAATAACACTACGTTGGAAAGCCGCTCACGTACGTATGTCTGCGTACGATGGGCCCAGTCTAAATGTTTTATAACTCAAAAACTAAACCTTCAACTGAAATTTAGGAAAGGAACTTTCCATTTTATTTTTTTTATTTTTATACAACTATATAAGTCCGGACAATTGAGTCTGGGGCACCATGTAGAAGCATAATGAGGAAACGCTTTATTCATCTTCGCGAGGTTTTAACTCCACTCAAACGGAAAATCTATGCTATTGCTCTCGGTCTCCGAAGAGACAAGAAAATTAAATATCTTTGGATTTCTGGTGGAAGAATTTTTTACCGCAAGGAGGACGGTTTGCCGAGAATACATCTTGCAAACCTACTCTCTGTAGAGGGAATACAATAGCAAACACAGCCTAAGACCAATATTTTTTAAATTTTTCTCCGAATAACTTTAGCGCTAATTTTTCTCAAGTGCTACTCCTACCTAACTACATGTGATTTACTAATTTTCACTCTGTATCCTCAGTCGATCTTGTTTATTTGCATAGAAAAGTATTTAAACCTCCTTGCTTTATTTCTGAGACACTTCTGTTTCACCTGCTTAAACACTTATAGTAAATATACAGCGTTTTGTTCATACATATTAAGTTATATTTTCTTTCATCTGAAAATTAACTGCATGCTGGCCATATTATGTGCTGTGCCTCTAAATGATTACCGATCTCAATTTGACGCTTTAATGTGTATTTATTACTATTCTAATTCAGCCTTGCGCCAACTCTACAAATTGACTATTTTTATGCATCGCATTCACATTGTAATGTTTCTCTTTATATACGAATGGATACCTTAAGCATTTGCCATGTTAACGCCCAGTCTCTCTTGGCACATTTTCTAGAATTTAAACATTTTTTCAGTACATGTTCCTACCATATAATTGCTGTTTCTGAGTCCTGGTTAACTCCAAATATATCTTCTAGCCTCGTTGCCTATGGTACAGAGCTTGAATCAGTAATTTGTTCACTTATTCCTAACTTTAACAGCATTATCCTTACTTGAGATTTTAACACTAACTTAAATCTCACTTCCAATCATACTAAATATTTCATGTCTTTGGTGTACTCTTCGCGGCTCTGGATTGTACCTCACGATTCCACTCACCATACCCATACTCGCCATCCCTTTTCTCTCTAACCACGACTTGATGAACATTACCTTTAAATTTTCCTATAATTTAAATTCAATACCAACCCAAAGACTGGTGCGGAATCTCTCTAATATTGATGAATATGCATTCCATCAACACCTAATGACGTATGATTGGGAAAAAATATTACTAGATACAGATATAAATAATAAAATTGACGCTCTTACTAATTATATAGTATCCGCATTCAACAAATGTTCACTGCTACACGTTCCTAAAAATGTCAATAAAGCTGCCCCCTGGATCACACCTGAAATTAGAAATCTGATGAGGGAACGTGATGGCAAGTGCCGGCTTGCAAAAAGAACAAGAAGCAGTATAATACAAACTGAATTTCGTAAACTCAGGAACTTAGTTCAAACTAAAATTAGAGATGCGTTTAATCGATACAATTATAACGAGATTGCACATAGAGACAAAAAAAGAGGATATTTGGCATGTTCTTAGACGTTTACACCTAATCCCGCCCAATCACGAATCTATAGATAGTAATTTTCCGCCTAATGACTTGTTAAAGACTTTTTTTACGTTCCTAGTTCAAGGCTTATCATTATTATTTTCCACTACCCCTATTAAGTCAACATTCAATAATTCTGACTTCTTTTTCGATGATATCACACCTGAAATATTTTTGGAAAAAATACTTTAAATCAAATAAAACGCCATAGGATCTGATGGAATATCAATCAAAATGATTAAACTTGCACTTCCAATTATCTTTCCTTTTCTTTTGTATATTTATAATTCTTTCCAACAGGTCGGTATCTCCCCAGATATCTGGAAAAAGGCAGTTATTTGCCAAGTTCCCAAAATTTTTAATCCTACTTCCCTGAAAGACTTCCGGCCAATTTCTATTTTATGTGGACTTTCTAAGCCACTTGAAAAAGTTGTCCACCTGCAACTTTCCAAATTTCTCGAAACATCTAGGGCCATTGACCCGATGCAATCGGGTTTTCGGGCGAAACATAGTACTCTTACTGCTTCCCTTAAAGTAACGACGGATCTGAAACTAGCAATGGATAATAGGTAGATCACGATTGATGTCCTGTTTGATTCTTCGAAGGCTTTTGATATGGTCAACCATAGTTTACTCCTACAAAAATTTAAATCTTTTAACGTGTCAAGTTCTGTCATCATATGGTTCCAATCCTATTTTAATAATACGTCTCACAGAATTATTAATAGTAGTGGTGCGATTTCTGACTGTTGGAAGGTTAAGAGTGGGGTTCCTCAGTGTTTCATTTTGGCACCCCTTCTTTTCAATTTGTTCACCTCTGACTTTGGAAGTGAAATCCAACATTGTCTAAATACGAACACATAACTCCATGCCGACATAAAGCTGGGTTGCTTAATGTTGCCAAGAGAAGACAATTCTTTATGGGTCATTTGCTCTACACTATTTTTCAGAACAAAGCTCCTGAGTATATGTTTAACCTCTTTCAATTTGCAGACAGAGACCTTCCAGCACACTCTATGTTTCATAAAAGACATTCAATTATTAAGATTCCCTTGGACAGAACGTGTAAGCTTCGAAGGTCATTTATAGTAAAAGGTACCCGGTTATGGAATAAAATACTATAAAATATTAGAAATGCACCTTCCCTGTAGCATTTCAAAAACCTCTTTTTCAAATATTTGTACAATATTTCTAACCCAACTGTTGAAATTACTCACTGGTAAACTCTCAAACTTAATTCTCCGACATTTTATCTTCAAATTTTCTTTTGTTTTTATGAACTTTTATACATTTTAATTTTTATGCACACAGTTTTACCCCCTTAATTTCTACTTTAATACACATAAAGAGCGTCTAATTAATCACTCAATGTTCATTACTAAATATTAATCTCCTACCTGATCGGTTACAAATTATGAGGTAGACTATATTTATTTGAGTTGGTTTATAGATTTAGTTATAAGACTAATTAAGTATATTACCGATCAGTGCTTGTACAAATTAGTAATTACCTAGTATTATCCTGTTCCTTAGAGGGCCATTTAGCCCTAGGGACTTTTATTTAATAAATACAAATACAGGAAAAATAAAAACAATTGCAAATATTGAAATATATACGTTAGACTTTTAAACACTGTTCGGTAACCGGAATTAAATAAAAATAGAATTTCCTTTAAGAGTATGATTTTCGTGGTTATCCTATATGTAGGTCATTGGTAACTCTTCTAATGCTGACATTTTTCCTCTTTATAAAAGTCTTGAGGAAACCAAGAGTTAGTGTCTTCCTCCCGAAAAAAGTATAACAGTTACAGAGTTTGTGGTGGGGGTTGAATTGTAAGATTTATGTGATCATACAGTGAAGCTTATGTTAGAAATTCCAAATATTTTGCCACAGGATATAGTGGAAGGGAAAAATGATTCATCAGATTATGTAGGCTGCTCATGTTTCAACATGCACCAGAAACTAAGGAACGAACCACGACAGAAGTAGAGTTGACGGAGGAAGAAAAAACTCAAACCTGCAAAAATAAAAGTATTGAATAGTCATCATATCATAACTGTCATTCATGAGTTCGCATTGACTACAGTTTATGGAAAGGTGTGGCAGGCTCTTTCCGGAATTCCTTCTGCTGCCACATGTTGCATTTGTGATGCGACACCATCCCAGATGAATGACTTACCTAAAGTTGCAGATAAACCAGAAAATGTATGAAATTTCAGATACGGGCTCCCTACATTGCACGCGTGGATTCGTTTGATGGAATTGATACTACTACTGGAATTGATATTAGCTATCGTTTAGGATTCTGCAAGCGGCAAACAAAAACTAAAGAAGAGAAAGCGAAAATGAAAACAACAAAAAAAAGTCCAAAAAGAATTCCGTAATAAGATGGGGCTTATTGTAGATGTTCCAAAACATAGATCGGGGACTTCTAATACAGGAAATACTGCCAGAAGATTTTTCAGATATCCTGATTTGACTTCCGAAATCAGACATGTCGTCAGGGAGTTAATCCGTACATTCGGCATAATTTTGCAAGCAATGGCTTCAGGAGAGGCAATTGACACTTTCAAGTTCGGAAAATATTGCCAACAAACAGCGCAAATGTATTTCAATCTTTATAATTGGTACTACATGCCAGTGGCAGCACACAAAATTCTCATTCATGGAGCCAAAATTATTTAATCTGCTTTCCTCCCCATTGGTCAATTGACGGAAGAAGCTCAAGAGGCGAACAACAAAAATTTCCATCAACGAGAGTTTCACACTCAAAAATGTAGCAGAGAGGCTACTAATAGAGATCTTGGACTAAAACTGCTGATTTCGACCGACCCAGAAATTGTAAATCAGAAGCAATAGTGGAAGAAAGTAATTCTGCTAGATCCTGAAGCTCAAGACTTGCTCAAGACATAACATGGAAGCCTGAAGTCACATGTTGGCAGTGGAAGAAGAACTTTCTTCAGACTCGTGAGTGTCCCGACTTTTCATACTCATTTTTTCTGAAATTAAAAGGACCGACTTTGAAAAAAAAAACAAGTTTTCACGGCGAAAAATACCCGAATAATGAATTTTTAAATTAAATTTGTTTAACAAAAAACATAAAATTATTCAACTAATTATGACTGTTACTAAAATGATCGTAAAGTTCTCAATTAAAAGGACAGACATTGAAAAAAACGAGTTTTTCCATCGAAAAACGCTTAAATCATGCATTTGTTTATTAAATTTGTTCAAAAAAATAAAAATTTACCAAATAGTGATGGATGTTGTTAAAATTATCATAAAGTTCACAATTAAAAGGACTGACATTGAAAAAAATTAATTTTTCTGTCGATATGTGCTCGAATAATGCATTTGTTTATTAAAATTGTTTGACAAAATCATAAAATTTATCAATAAATTATGAATTTTATGAACTTTATAGAAAATTATAGAAAAAACATTTTCAACCAATAATTTGTTTACAACAAATTTTTTTGTTTATTGTATCATGATGGAATAACTTTATATAATGTAAATGTATGACACGTCGGTGATTACAACAATTTTCCTATTATTGACGAGCACCGAGAACGTCAAATAGAAAAAATTGTCATTTTTTCATCATATTAATTTATTTGTAAAAAATTAAAAACTAAAATAAAAATCAGGCTCGACAACTTTCTTTGAAATTTTATCAGCTTAAAAAAAACCATTCAAATCGGTCCACAGGTTCAGATGGAATCATATTTTAAACCAAAAATTGTACTTTTTCCCCAATGTGTGTCAGCGAGAAACAAAGTATTTGCAACGAACATGCTTATCGTCCCGGTAGAACTCTTATTTATTTGAAGTGGTTTCATCGACAAAGGGCGAGCTCAGACCACCACGACTTTACATCTCACGCCGTCAAGGTAGTCTATCCACAACAGAATTATTCTTGGTACAGCACACACAAAATGTCCCACCACTTATACGAAGCAAAGCTTAATTTGGGCAAGAAAAATCCTTAAATTTGGGTCTAATCAACAAATGAGGAGCGAGCTTTGAGCTTTTGCCACAACTTATACGTGTCCCAATCTTTAAGATAGTGTGTGCGTACAAGTGGTCACTAGAAGTTCGCTCCTCATTGGATGATTAGATCAAAATTTAAGTGTTTTGTGCTCAAACTAAGCTTCGAACAACTGTTTGCTGGAGGACTTTACTGTTTACTGCTTTGTGAACTATCACATAGTACAAGTGGTTGTATAGATGGTGAGTACTCTGTATAGTCGTAAACGGACGAGATCCTCTTCTTAAAATGGTCAGCTAGCACGAGGAAGTGGGCAAATCAGCGTGTCTCTACAAAGCGGCAGAGGAGGCTGCTGAAACACTCGGCCCTGAATTCAATATCAGAGGTATGCTAAAATACATCAAATCTTATCCATCTCGATCACTCACTCCTAAAAATCCGGATTAAGAAAGCACATGAGAAAAACTTCCGCGAACAGCTCCATGACAAGAGGATGGTGCACGACATCTTCCACATTAATTTCAGGGATCAGTTCGGATTGAAGTCAGGCAGGTAGGGTTTCATTTTGGTGTGTCAAGACGCTACCATTAATACGTTAGCATACCGTCGCCAAATTTTGAACCAAGACATTCCCGATGACAGCTGCAGAGTGGATCATGCACACACCCCGCATCTAAGACATATACTACCTAGTTTTTCAACTCATGCAAGTCAAGAGTACGAGACTCGTTGACTAACTAATAGCTGTTGGTGCATTTTGCAACAATGCATCGTAAAAATGGTCGCAAATTCAAGTGAAAAAAAACGTCATTTTGATACTGCTGTAACCTTCGGGGGTTGGTTGTTTGAAGTTGGCTGGCAAGCTGTCAAATTTGTTAGAAATTCCATTAAAAAAGTCATTTTAATACTTTTGTTATTCATTCCGGATGATTGTTTAGGTACTAACTACTAACAAAAAACCAAAATTTTGACTGCAGCTCCTGAGTGGTGCCAAAGTTCACTGGAAGGATGCCAAACATGTCAAGAATTCAATTTTTTTAAATCTGAATTCTAATACATTTGAAACCCATTGGAACTGGTGGCGTAGGCGCTAACAAAAAAAAATAAACAGCAGCTTCACATTAGTGCCAGATTTACTGCCAGGATATCAAACACATAAAAAATGATAGGACGAAATTTAAAACCGTCATTTTAGTACTCCTAAAACCCATTGGGGATTATTGTTTAGGTGCAAACTAACAAGAAATTTGACTGGCAGCTCTTTAATCGCGCTAAAGTTGACTGGTACGTTGTCAATCATGTCAAGAATTTGATTTAAAAACGTAATTTTAGTAATCTTGAAACCCATTGTGAATGATTGTTTAGGCACTAACAACTAACAAAAAGCTTGACTGGTAGCTCCTCAGAAGTGCCAAAGTTGACTGGAAGGCTGTAAAATATGTCGAAAATTCGAATGGATATAAAATAAATTATTCTTTTTGCCTTGTATTTATGTATATTGCTATTTCGTTAAATTTTAGCACTGAAAAAACTATTCAAAGCCTTGTTGCAGAAATAATTTCTCTACAATATTATTTCTGGTAGTACCCAGAATTAAAATTTTTATTTTATCTCTTTTATATATTTTTCCTCAGTTGCATGAGGAATGTCCCAGAATTTTGGCGATCCTCACAAAAAAATGTTTAGGGGTACACTTATGGTCTCATATTTGTCTGTTCTTAAGAGTTCAAACATTGTATGACCTTTACCAGAGCCAAATATATATATTTTTTAAATCGCACACAAAATGAGACTTTTCTCCTTTCTATTGGCTACCATTTTTATTCCTAAGATAATTCTCTAAAATTTATACGTATCTCCATTTTTACGTAAATACGGCCGGCAACAAAGAAGTGTCTTGTGAACCACCCTAATATTTAATAAGGGGGGCCAAAAAATCACATTCGAAAACTTTCAACGTTCATATTCACTAAATCGTTCTCTTAGCCAAATAAATTTACCCATGTTTTTGTATATGAAAAAAAAAAATTTTTAGACGTTGCTCTGAGGCTTCCAGGTTTCCTGATTTAATGTAGAGAAGTCCTGATGCCAGATACAGGATTGACCCAAAGAGCAGTTGTAGATTTATTAACTTATTATTACTCTGCCAGTCAACGCATTGTTAGTGACCGCACCTTGGGACCGCAGTGAATACGGTACACAATGAGAGACCCAAACGAGGGTTAACTATTTTTGCAGCCGTCCACTCGCTGTCCCTTCAGCCGGTGCTCAGCTTAAATGTTTTATTTTTTAGAAGATTTTTTTAGTCTTTTATCAATTAAATTAAACGTTTTTTAATTTTTTTAGAAATCTGTTTTGAATAGTTTCAAAAATGGCTCTTCAAAAATTCAAGTTACACAAGCATATCCGAGGCTCACAACGAGGCTCCAAATATTACCCGTTTATTCGATTTTTTGATATGCCTAAAACTTTTGCATAACATTTCTGATATAAACATGCGATAAATGCAATATTCAATGATGAGTAACATAAAGACTTAAAAATGGCTAGAGCAAGGGCTAAAAATATTATTTTCAGAAAATACAAAAACACGGGTAAAATTATTTACCTAAGAGAACGATTTGGTGTACATGCCCGTTGAAATTTCTCAAAATAATATTTTTTTTACAATTATTGTCAATTTTTGAGGTGCTGAAATTATGTCTTTAGTTTAGCAACTTGAACCCTCACCAAGTCAAGTTTGTCATCATCTCCCAAGTAGTCAGTTATTCTTTTTATTACTTCTTAGCACCTGAAGAATCATTCATAAAATGATTGAAAAGTCCTAAAATGATATTTTTATATCTTCATTAGGTTTGAAGAGTACTAAAATACAGTTCTTTCAAACAAATTTTTCGAACGAGTTTCACGAGTTCCTGTTATTTTTACATTTTTAACAGCCTGCCTGTCAACTTTGGCACAACTGAGAAGCTGCCAATCAAATTTTATGTTAGTTGTAAGCGCTCAAACAATCATTCTTAATGGGTTTTAAGAGTATTACCCAGGAAACATAAATCCATTCACTTGCATTTGAATGGGGTTTGAGGTTTCTGAATTGCATATATGTCACTGCAATACAGATAGCCACCCATAGATTAGAGTGATTTTTGAATGAGAAATGAACTTTTTTAATTGGCCACGTAATTTTTTTCTCGGACCCATTCAGTAGCGATTATGAATCAGCATTAACCAATAGAGGAACTATAGTTCCGATAAAAAATTATTAATTTAAATAAAACAAATTTAATTTAAATATTTTTAATTTATTAAAAAATTGTTCAGTGGGCAACTTTTAAGAAAATCCTGGCATACATGTAGTCTACTTTTATTTACAGACTATTTATTTTCAGGCATTTTTTTTTGTTTATTTTGTTGAACATTTTTTTCCACATATTTGCATCAGACCACTTTAGAATGTTAAAAATTTATTTATATATTTTACACATCAAAAGTTTAATTCTTTCTTTTAATTTAAGTTTATAAAAACTCGTTATCACTGGAACTGAAAAATGAAGGTTACAATCTGTAGGTTATATAACACGTGCACTTCCTGCAGCCATTAGCATGTGCACTGAATAAGTTGAATGTCACTGAAGTTCAATTCAGTTTAAATTTTATAATTCCTGTACAGGATAATCTATTGAAAACACTGTAAAAAGAGTATTACAGCTAAATAATCATTGAATTTATAAATTGTTGCATTAATTATAATATATTACAATATTATTTAATTTTAATTTCTTTAATTTTTTTATTAATCATTGTCCTATTCAAATTTATCACTTCATACTTCTCATTCGAAACAATTAATTCTTTACAATTTTAATCTGCATATTCTACTCAGTTGAACTCAACCTGATGTAACCTAAAATCGGCCGATTCACGCTCATTGAAAATTTCTATGTGCGCATCGTATTTTTACCATTGTTTGTGATCTTTTAAAAACTTTATTTCATATTGAATCTCAACCCATATGCACATTAATGCATCGCAGAATACTCATAGTATTTCAGGTTTGTCAGTCTCATTAAACTCTATTCACTCAGCATTTTGACGAATGTGGAATAGCAGATTTAAAGCACCGCGCACAGGTAACCGAATAAAAATGTGGCCAACCAATTACATTTTCATTCATTTAATCTGTAAATTACTTCAAACCGACTCGGTTTCTATCGGTTCTTTTTTCCTGGGTAGAATTACGTTTTTTTAATCGAATTTTTGACATGTTTGATAGCCAGCCAGTCAACTTTGGCACTACTGAGAAACAACCAGTCAATTAACTTACTTTTTAGCACCTAAAAGATCATTCTCAATGCGTTTCAGGAATACCAAAATGGCATTTTTTCAATCGATATTTTAACATGTTTGATAGCCTGCCATTCAACTTTGGCATCACTCAGGAGCCGCCAGTAAAATTTGTTGGTAGTTGTTTGCACCTAAACAATCATCCCCAATGGGGTTTTAAAGTACTAAAATTACTTTTTTCACACCAATTTTTGACATGCTTGACAGCCTGCCAATCAACTTTGGCATAACCGAGAAGCGGCCAGTCAAAGTTTTTGCTGGTTCTTAGTATTCAAACAACCATCCTCCATGGGTTTTGACAGTACTATAATTACGTTTTTTTATTTGAATTTTTGATCAGTTTCACGATGAATTGTTGCAAACCTGCGCCAACAGCTATTATCCAGTCAACGAGTTTCGTGCTGTTGACTATGAAAACTGAAGATTTTGAAATTTTCATGGATACTAAAATGACGTCCATAGGCTGAAATTTCCACTTAGCCTAGCATGTCGCACCTTGGGAATATAACAATAATTTCGTTCAAAAGCACCTACAGGTCGTAAATCTTAACCAAATCAAACAAAATTCAGCCAGAAATGTTTGTAATTCAAATACAAAAACACTTACGAAGTCAATTTGTAGAAATAATTTGCTTAAAATGTTTTTAAAACAAAATATGGCCAAATCAAATTGTTTTTTAAACTTAATTGTATAACCCTTTCGTGAATATATGATTTCGGGTCATGTACTAGATAAACCCGTATAGAATTTAAGGAGTTTGAGGCACAGCTGATTTTAAATTGGCCATTAGTTTTGATAAAAAAATTTATTTAAATAAATTATTGCTAAGTTTAATTTTTTTGAAAAAATAAATTCTAAAATCTAATTCTACTGGAAAAAATATGCCAGAAGCAGTAAATTTTATATTTAAAATACAATTTGTTACAACCATATGACTAAATAATTAATTTTGCATAATCTATATTAAATCTTCATAAGGATTTTAAAGTCTATAAGAAAATGAATAATAATACAAATACAATCTATGTTAACTAACGGGCTTTTTCGTGCGCTAATTTCAAGTTCGCCATTAGTTTTGCAAGAAAAATTTGTTTTAACTATTTGTTTAAACAAATTGTTTTAAAAAATTTGGCTTCGTGAGTCTCTTTGAAATTCATTTACAATCTGGCGTGGTAGGGCATGCTGAAAAAAACTCGCTATTCAGTAAAATACTTTAGCTGACACCTCTCTGAAAGGTGACCTTGTTAGTTGTAACGCGATTTTTTCCGGATGAGATAGTAAATCTGGTTTTCCAAAACGGCATCAATCTCTCTATGGACCTCACCATTCGCGGATGAGCCTTTAATCTTTCCAAAAGACAGAAGATAAGTCTATGGGAGGTTGAATCGAAAGCTTTCCGGTAATCAATCCAGACCATCCAAAGGTGATGCTGGTAGGATGCTGAATCTTTGCAGACACATCTATCGATGAGCAAGTTCTCCTGACATCCTGCTTCGCCTTTCTTTGATCCGCGTTGTTCATACATTTCTTACATTCGGGTCAGCTAAGTTGCCCATTTTCGGCAGAAGTACTCTGCGCCCTTCCAGAAACCGCTCAGGAATTGGTTTTTCCAACTATAAATATGAGGTGAAAATACGGGCCAGATGCTGATGGGTTGAAGGAAACTTGTTCCACCAGAAATTATTGATACCAGCTGGTCCCGGGGCGGAATAGTTCTTTATACCTCTTAATAATTTTTTCACCTCCTCGGTAGTGACAGGTGGGCGTTCTTCCTCAGTTGTTATGAGGACATCACACAGCTCTTTGAAGCTATTTATTTTATCTGAGCCTTCTTTCTGTCTATGCTGAACTTCGTAGACTTCTCTCCAAAAGTCAAAATTAGTCACTTGTATTTATTATTTCGCCGAAAATAAGCAATAAAGTTTCCAAACTAAAATGCACATTTCGCTCATGACACGCGAACAAAACAGCGAAGAAAAAAGCTTTATCGTCAAAATTACACAAATGTGGAATAGTATACAAACTAATCTAAAATTACTATAAAGTAGAGCAATTTTCGTTAGAAAATAAAAATTTATGAGCAGGCGGTAATTTTACTACTCTGGGGAATTTTACTACGTAGAGCGTGAATCCTTTTTTTACACACTCTGAAAGTACTGATTTTTAACAGGCCGTATGAATTCATACAGTCATAGATTTAAGCCTGAAGAGACGTCATTCTAGACAACACGTGGAAACTTTCTTTCAAACCTGTAATTTTAATGCGTCTAAAGTGACATTTTATATGTGTAAATTCACACTTCGAAGTGAAATTTTAAGACGTATTCTTACAGCGTATCTTTGTGGCAAGTTGATACATTTGTCTTTTGGCATTATGATCACCCGTTAGTTTTTTTTAGTTCGCATCGACCAAAGCTCTCGCTGCATTATACAAACAACAGTTGATAGTTCATAGGACGGATTCTTCGGTAATATGTGCATGAAGCTTTTCATCTATTTCAGCCAGATCTTTAGGCTTAAGAGAAACCTGGATGTTGATGTATCTCCTGGTCATGAAGCATCACTCTTCCTCTATCGGATTCCTGCCCGCGGTTGGTCTTAGGATCACCTCAATTTCTTTATTACCATCTTGTTCTGGTCGTGGTAGAGTCGGCGCTCCGCTTACATAGTCCCCTTTTTTAGAGTATTTCGGCATGGTTTCGCAGACGCGGATGTGAAAAGTGCGAAAGCTCTGGGTGTTTCTCGCACCACAGAGCATGCAGTCGTGCCATGTAACCCTCTCGTTCAGGCGCCACACTCGCATCGTAGCACTCTAGCAACTCGAGACTAAGTGCTCCATCCATCCGAAAACCCCGGTATTCCAAAGATCCATCGCACTAACTCCATCTTCATTAGCTCCCCCCAGCGCTAGAGTCGTAGGCATTGTTGGCCGACCCATTGTCGGGAGCCCTACGCGTTCTATTGCTTTGAACCGCACTTACTACGACCATGTTTGGTGTTACCACTGTTATTCCCGTTTAGCATGGTTTTCACACCTCCGCTTGAGGTTAATTCCTTCGGGGCCACACCTGAACAATTGTCCGCGACTGCCTATTAATTTTTGTAACCATATTCAACAGAAAACCTTGGTACAGGGACCCTCTATCCGCAACCCGAGGAAGCGTTCGGTGCAATTTTTCAGATTAGCACCCGCTCCCGGCGAAATCCTGCGGTTGTCCTTATGACAAATTTTTAATTATATATATAACAAAAAACAAAAATGTTGCAAGCCAACAATACCCTGCATCTTGAATTCGATTTTGCTCAGAATTTTGCGCTCCCCAAAAATTCCTGTGAAAGCACCGTTTTCTTGTCACCTTTTGTGGCTTCATGTATTCAACGTACACGTACATAGAAATTCGAATAGCTGTATGTTTAACTTCCTAGACGGGACGTTAATAAAGGCGCAACACGGTTTGTAACTTAGACCACAATGGCACACACATGAAAAACTAGGGCTGGATCATTATGAAAAAATTTTCTTGTTCTCTGACGCCGCTGGAGGACAAAATAGAAATTATTTGATGGTTTCCTTTCTATCACTTTTAGCAATGAAATATCAGACAGAAATTCAACACCTCTACCTAGCACGTGTTAAAATTGATTACTTCTTTAATGGCAAAATAGTAAAATAGACGATCGGCTCTTCCGACTTTAAATATGAGGTGAATATACGGGCCAAATGCTGATGGGTTGAAGGAAACTTCTTTCAACAGAAGGTTTTGATAAAATCTAGTCCCGGTGCGGAATAGTTCTTTATCCCTCTTAATACTTTTTTTCACCTCCTCGGTAGTGATGGGTGGGCATTCTTGATCAGGTGTTATGAGGGCATCACACAGCTCCTTGAAGTTATTTATATTTTCTGAGTCATCGTGCAGTCTATGCTGCACTTCGTAGACTTTTCTTCAAAATACTTCAACCTCTATGCTGCACTTCGTAGACTTTTCTCCAAAATACTTTGACCTCCTCTGATGGTCAGCAGCTTTGAATTGTTAAATGTGTGATAACGGGTCCGGAGTTCGCGCGCGAACTTTCGAACTGTCTTGCCCAGACTATCTTTATGGCAAGTTGATGCATTCGCCTTTTGGTCTTATGATCAGCCGTTGGTTTTGTTTTACGGTTCGCATCGGCCACAGTTCTCGCTGCATTATACACACAATCATTGATAGCCCAAAGGTCGGATTCTTCGGAAAAATGTCCACGAAGATCGTCATCCATTTCAGCCAGATCTTTAGGCTTGAGAGAAACCTTGGTGTTGATGTTTCTCCGGGTCATAAAGCATCGCTCTTCCTCTATTGGATGCCTGTCCGCGGTTGGTCTTAGTGACGCCTCCCTTTCTCTGTTGCCGACTTGTTCTATCTATGGTAGAGTAGGCATTCCGCTTACATAGCTCCTTTTTCGGAGTAGTTCGACATGGTTTCGCAGACGTTGCTGCGAAAAGTGCGATAGCTCCGGGTGTTTCTCGCACCACAGAGCATGCAGCCGTGCCATGTAACTCCGTTCAGGGGCCACACTCGCATCGTAGCACTCTAGCAAGTCGTGATTCTGTCGCTCCGTCCATCTAAAGGTCCCGAGATTCCGCCGATCCATCGCATTGAATCCATTTTGATTGGCTCCCCCCGCTCTAATGTGGTCGGCATTGTTGGCCGACCAACAATGCACAACAATTCGTCCATCCTTGTAGAGCCCCGCATGCAAGGATAAGGCTGCGTACTCTGAGAGGTCGCCCGGTGTCCCAGAGTCACCGTTCTAGACACCTCACCCAGCTGCCATTCAGCTTTAGGCACGGTTTTCACACCTCCGCTTGGGGGTTAATTCCTTCGAGACCACCCCTGTACAATTTTCCGCGACTGCCTATTTATTTTTGTAGCCATATTCAGCAGAAACCCTTGGTACTAGGACCCTCTATCCGGAACCCGAGGACGAGTTCGGTGGCTTTGTCATAAGCCATTCGGTTTGATTCTAGAGGAATCAAAACCAAATCAATA
>NC_046664.1:128232010-128233257 GCF_010883055.1 Belonocnema kinseyi | reverse complement strand
AAAGAGGGAGCTCTTCTTAATATTTTGACACCAAAATCATGTCGATACACCTTACCGACTGCGAGTAAAGCCACCCACGCTTTAACTTGACAGGCTGTATGTGTTTAGAATTGTTTCGTTTGTTAAATTAATATTCATTAGCTGCGGTGGCAAAGGGTGACGCGCTGACAAACTCGGCTCTGGGCCTTCTTGCGTACCTCTAAGCTCTTTCAGAAATTGAAATTATGTTCATTTTCTCAAATTTTCTGCCTTCGCTTCACCATCACTCGTTCACCTTCGGTTCCGGGCGGATCGGATCGGATGGAGGAGAGACGAGGAAAGATGACGATAGACGAGCCAAAGCGATAGGATAAAGATAAAGTATAGACACTTTAAGACTGTTCCAGGACTACCTATAGTTTATACTCTATAAATATAAACATTTGATCGAAAAACCGGCTTTGTTTGATTTGAGATATAATTATTTAGATGAGGTATGCCAAAAAATAGACAAAAATATTCAACCGTGCGGCCTCTAAATGAATTTCAGCTTATTTTATACTGGTCATTTGTAATGCAAATGAGTTGATCGTTTTTTATCAGGAACATGCATTTGCTCCAGTACAAATCGCCTGATCTGTTTCCGACGTAATTTTTCGGATATTTTCAGCTTTTATTTTATTGGTTCAGAGATCGCACAATTGTACACCTAATCCAATTTTATAGCATAGCCGTTAACAATACGTCTACAACAGTTAGAACCTTTTTTGTTCACTATAAAATTGTGAACATTTTTTCGCAAGCCTATATTCGACCTAAAATCAACGTTGCTGGAGTTATTTTAAAAAGCATGTTATTGTTGAACACTTTTTTCAACATGTAGGCTTTTGCCGTACATAATGGTTGCGTACTTTTTACAGTATCTTTATAAAGCCACCCCTAACGGATCTGTGAAAAAATGCTACTTTTCCGAATTTCTTTCTCAAATCATTAATCGACTGGACTACTAGTCCAAATTAAAGAAAAAACATCTCGATACATCAATTTATTGTTGAGATATTAAAATTGTCTTCAATTTGAATACATGAATTCAGTTTCGATGCAAGCTCTTCGCATGCCACAGCAACTTCCTTCACGGTCTGCGTCGATTCGTTTCTGTAAACTTCCGTGTTAATCACACACGCCCCGTATCAAAAAATGGGTTGCGCGCTCGAAAAGGCCAAAAAATATTGTCTAAACGTCTTGTGATATACAAATTTTAAAGTTAA
>NC_046664.1:128229007-128231910 GCF_010883055.1 Belonocnema kinseyi | reverse complement strand
CATTTTTGTATCTCTATTCTTCTCCCGCTAACATTTCATGTCTATCAAACACGTTTTTTGCGTCAGAAAAAAATCATATCATTACTGATTTTAGCATGAAGCATTCCAAAGGTGCTCCAATGATCTTATCACAATTCAGTAATGATCGCATTATAAGTAAGCTTACAATCAAACTCTGAAGTGAATTTAAACCTTTTGTTCGACACGCCTCGAAATTACTTCTGGCTTCACATCTATTGTTGTTTATATAGAAAGTCATTTGTAAAATAATAATTTCCAAGATAGTATAACAAGAACAGAAAATTATTAACATTCCATGAAATAATTCAGATTAATACTTCAAGGGGAAGATAATAAAATAACCATTTTTGTATCTTCATTCTTCTCCCGCTAACATTTCACGTCTATCAAACACGTTTTTTGTATCAGAAAAAAGTCGTATAATTACTGATTTTTGCATGAAGCATTCCAAAGGTGTTGTAATGATCGTATTAAAATTCAGTAATGATCGAATTAAAATTAAGCTTATAATCAAGCTCTGAAGTGAATTTAAACCTTTTGTTCGACATTGAAAAAAACTTTTTCTTATTATCTTTATCTTTATTATAATGAAACTAGCTTATTGTTCATCAGAAAACAAAGAGATTGATCTATTACATATTCAAATTATTTATAATAATACGCATTTTGCCCGCACTTCTGATATTTCTCATTTTTTAAAATTTCCTAACTTCGAATGTTCAAATAAATATACTTTTTGGAAGGGACCTAATTATAACCTTTACCACCTTGAAGTGAAATTTGTCCCCTTGCAAATGCCATTTGAAAATTAGTTAATTAGAAAAAAATGACATGTTTTTTTAAAAAAATGTCAAAAAAACGATTTTTCGTGATTTTTGTTTGTTTAAACATTTTTTTCAACATTGTAAATTCATTGAAACGGGTTGTTATATACACCAATCTCTTCGACATTAAAAAACGAAAAGAAAGGTGTATATTAACATCTGATTCTAATGAAAGGAAAAGATTGTGTACAAAGAGTCCAAATGGGGGACATTTGTCACCCACAGGACCCGGTGAGGGCAAAAAAATGTATAGGAACCGTCTAGGGTTACAACCACCCAAAGTGTATCAAAATCGTAAAAATGATCGCCTTTATACAGTTTTTTTTTTAGTTAAAAATACTTTTAATTTACCTTGTCATAGAAAAAGTTTTTTCAGTGGTGAAGTGGCGCCGGAATAAATATTTAAAACCGACCCTATTGTATCTAAATCACAAAATCGTCAAAATGACCGCCTTTATACACTTTGTTTCGAGTTAAAAATACTTTTGATTTACCTTGTCATAGAACAAGTTTATTCAGGGTGGCAAGAGTCGCTGGAAAAGATATTTAAAACCACCCCTAGTGAAATGGGGATTCTTATCTGTCAGTTGCTTTTTGCTAAATGGTATTACATATTTTCTAATTCGTCTACAACAGTGTAATTTATTTTGGAGGAGATATATCTGTAAGAAAACATTTTTTCTTGTTTTCTGTTGCTGATTCTACATGTTTTGCCAAAATTTTCTCACTTCAGCGTGACGCAGTAGTAATAACTCTTTTAAATTAAATAACTTTACATGAAGTACCGATAAACTGAAAAATTTTCAATTTTTAACTTTTATAAATTACAGAGTTGAAAGATTCAGATTCACTTCCAAAAATATAAATCCACTTTATAATTTTTAATGCTCTAGATTAAAGAATCAATTTTAAGCTGGAAACATTAAAAATTCACAAACTAATTTTTTTTAACTGAACATTTCGTAAATTAGAAGTTAAATTATTTTCATTTCAAACAGTTAAAACATCCTTGGAAAGCTTTAAAATTTTATTTCCAATTCTTGAGAAATCTAGAAGTTGTTTTTAATATTTTCAAATCAAAAATTAGTTTTGAAATTTTGTCAGAATTTCCAAATATTTTAATAAATAACAAAGGTTACATGGTAAAGGTTTTTATCAAAAAAATTCCGTTCGTGCGATTTTAGTTTTTAATTGTTTAGGTCTTTATGACTGCCTTTTGAAATTCTTTGAATTAAAAAAAATATGGAATTTTCGATGTTTTGTTATTTTTTGTGGGATCAAAATTTAAATTTTCGATTTTTTAAGAAAATCCAATAAGTTGTTATGGCAACCTTCTATAGCTTTCAAAAAGCAACTTTTTTCACTTGACTTTTTTCATATCGTGCGTTGTTTGGCTTAAAATGTGCATTTTCGTTTTCTGTTAAATTTTGAAATATTTATATTTGAAAATTTTATTTTTATTGAAAAAAGTCCTGAGTATAAATTGTTCAAGTTTTTCTAGTACTATTGATAACCTCTCAATCCAATTAAATTGGTCTTTTAAAAGTTAGCCGGTGTCTAAGATGAAAATGATAACAACTACAACGACAGCCAGCCAGACATAAAACTAATACTTTCTCATTATGATGTGAATGTAAAAATAGAAAATTCAAATATTACGCCAAAAGACGTGAGATAAATAAAAAGTCTAAAGGGGTCATTCACAAAATACGTTATAAGTTTAGGAGGGGGGAGGAGCTGCCGAAGTATCCTTTTCCATGTTAAGACCAATTGAAAAAGTATTACTGGGGGGGGGGGGCTGAATTTCCTGAAAATTGTAACACGTGTTTTGTTGGAAAATGCAAAAATTTTGTAAAAAAATAAAAATAACTCGCATACGCCTTATTTTCTTCAATATTATGTATGAATTTTATTTTTCTTCTGCGCTATTAAAGTTATTTTTAAATTACTTTTACTTAATAAATACAGTCTGTCAAGTTAAAGCGTGGGTGGCTTTACTCGCAGTCGGTAAGGTGTATCGACATGATTTTGGTGTCAAAATATTAAGAAGAGCTCCCT
>NC_046664.1:128218034-128228907 GCF_010883055.1 Belonocnema kinseyi | reverse complement strand
ATGGAGATACAAAAATGGTTATTTTATTATCTTCCCCTTGAAGTATTAATCTGAATTATTTCATGGAATGTTAATAATTTTCTGTTCTTGTTAGATTATCTTGGAAATTATTATTTTACAAATGACTTTCTATATAAACAACAATAGATGTGAAGAAAGAAGTATTTTCGAGGCGTGTCGAACAAAAGGTTTAAATTCACTTCAAAGCTTGATTGTAAGCTTACTTTTAATCCGATCATTACTGAATTTTGATAAGATCATTGGAGCACCTTCGGAATGCTTCATGCAAAAATCAGTAATGATATGATTTTTTTCTGATACAAAAAACGCGTTTAATAGACGTAAAATGTTAGCGGGAGAAGAAAGGTTCTCTTACAAAAATAGAAATGACTGTGCTTGAATGTACTAACAAGCCCGTTACTCTCTCGCTTGCCCTCGCGTATTTTCTTTGGCGGAAGAGGGACGCCGATAGTCACCTGTGGCCACATGACCGTGGTCGCTTCATGCCCTGGGAAATGCAGTTCGAAGAGTCCCAGGCATATGGAAGGAGTTGAGATTATATACGATGGGTGCATTATGTTTTCTACCGTTTGAAGAAAAAAGTGGGCCTGCAGTAAATACATCGTTATTACTTCACCCCCCAGTCTCTACTCGGATTTTGCGAGAGTTTTGATACAGGTTCAAAAAAAGGCGGTTTTTAATATCAAAAAATTAATTTTAAATTTCGAAAATTTGCAGATGCGCTGTTAAGACATAAGGAAAGGTAAATGACAAAGTCCCTACTTCGAGAAATGAAAGCAGTTCTTCAAATTAAGCGTTGAAAATGATCAAAATAATTTTCAGTATTAAATAAATAATATAGCTACAACGAAATTATCGATATTGCACGGTAGCTTACTTTCAGCCAAGCTCGAAACAATAAACTGCACTCGTTTTCACTGAGGCAATCGCTCATAAATGCAAGAATAATGAACTTCCAAAAATGTTCAATCTTTTCAATTTTTTGGGCAAACTATTCACTTTATGGCAATATTTTATATAATCTTTTTTATTCTGAAGAAAATTTAGAGTGTTTTATTATATAACTATTTTTGCTCTAAAAACAGCCGTTTCCAAGGAAAATCTAAAAACATGAAATCATCCGCCATATTAGAAGATGGCGGCTCGAGCTAAGGAAGCTTCCTGACAACTAAGTTTATTGTTATAAATTATTTCCATTTAAAATCCTTCGTTGACTGGCCTAGGTAAATTAAAAGTCATTTTAACTCGAAAAAAGCTGTAGAAAGGCGGTAATTTTGACGATTTTGTGATTTTGATACTCTGGGGATGGTTTTAAATGTCTTCTCCGGTGGCTCTTATCCCCCTCAAAAAACTTGTTCTATGACAAGGTAAATTAAAACTATTTTTTACTTATAAAAAATTGTATAAAGGGGTCATTTTGGCGATTTTGTGAGTTTGATACAATTGGGGTAGTTTTAAATATCTTTAAATTTCGGGAGATTTTTTTGTATAATACTCATTTGTATGCTTAGCTGAACTAATTCCGCTAGGCTAATTGCAGATTTTTGTTCTTTTTATTTCGTTCATTTGAACGTTCGGAACTTCAGGTACATATTCTGATTTCCGTTATAACGACAAAATGACACTTTCATTATTATAAGATAACGGTCTGTTACCAAAATTGTCATTATGAAATAGTGGATTGATTGATTTTTTATGTGCAGAATCAATTTATTTATATAATTACAAACAAGTGAATAAAAGATTCAGAAAAATTTTGTAACGTGTGCAGGAATAATGGACGGTTTTAGGGAATAGGACTTGTTTAAACATGTATTATTTATTTTCACAATCGTTTCCCCTTGTAGGTCGTAGAAATCGTTTGTAATCAATTGCAGTAAATAGTATTTTTTACGATGTACGGGAAAGAAATTGTTTAAACAAATGATTTTTTTAATGTACTAAATATCCGGAGGAAAATAACCTTTCACGATTCCTGCGACTTACAGGGGGAAACGATTGTGCAAATAAATAATAATTGTTTAAACAAGACAAGACTAAATTCCCTAAAGACGTCCATTATTCCTGCACAGGTTAACCAATTATCCTGGATCTTTTATTCACTTGTTACAGATATCAGAATGGCTGTCGCGTCTGAATGTTGTGGCCACATGGTTTAATATTTTTTTCTAATTTTTTGCATGGCTAATCTGCATAACCATATCTCGAAGCAAGCAGAGCAATTTTTTGGAGAAAATTTTATATTTTGTTTATAATAAAAAGGGAAGAACAGTAGTAGTAACGCGCAGTGTTAGCTGAATATACTGTTTCGGCACGTTTAATCTATAATGTAATGATTTTGTTGAAAACTCGGCTTTGCGTACTTCAAGATATGAGTATGTAGATGACGTATGCAAGAAATAGTTCAAAAATATTCAAACGTTCGGCCTAACAATTAAGAACCGAGTACTAAATTGCTAAATATCTTAAAAGAAAGTACTTTTACCATTCGTTGATTGTGTCATCAATTGCAGTAAATGATATTTTTTTTACTACTTCCGGGGAAAAAATTGCTTAAACAAATGATTTTTTTAAGTACTAAATGTCCTGAACAAAAAAATCTTTCACAATTCCTACGAATTACACGGTTAAACAATTGTTAATATAATTAATAATTGTTTAAACAAGTCCGACTAAATCCCCTGAAGACTTCCATTATTCCTGCACACGTTAAACAATTTTCCTGAATCTTTTATTCATTTGTTTGTAATTATATAAATAAATTGATTCTGCACATAAAAAATAAATTAATCCACAATTTCATGATGACTGTTTTTATAACAGACCGTTATCTTATAATAATGAAAGTGTTATTTTGTCATTATTACGGAAATCCGAATAAAAATCACGTCTGAATTTTGAGCTAGCACGGTTTGAATATTTTTGTCTAATTTTTGTATACGTCATCTAAATAATCATATCTTGAAGCAATCATTTTTTCGATAAAATGTTTATACAGTCGAACCTCGGACACTATCGAGTTACAGGATCGTATCGATACGATGTTTTGCTGGTGCACCTGATAGTATACTAATGTTAAGGGACAACATTGCTATAATAAAGTTTTTACTTAAAATTCTTCGGGCGAAAAGTTCTAATAAATGTGGATTGTTTTAATTGCTACTATAAAAAACGAGTTCGACAAGATATTTTCACTTACCTTAATAATGTTAAGAACAGAGATTTAGTGTAAGAACTTCATAAATATATATCCCATTATTATTGCACAAAACCAATAAAAAAAACCTCCAACGTCAACGTAATTTAATCTACAACCTGCATTATCTCGACTGCTTGCGCATCAGCTAGTGAAAGCGACTTCAGACATTTCAAAGCCCGGTAAAGTAAAAATATAAAATTTCAATTAGGAAAAATTTAAATTGCACTGTTCACTTAACTTATTATGCGAAACTAAGTACATATGTACTACATATCTTAGAGAAGGGGCTTCGAGGATGCGACGGCACTAGGCTAATCACCTGATTCTTACAGTGTTTGCGAAACAGTTGATGACAGTGTCCGAGGTGTGACAGCAACCAAGGTTCGACTGTATTTTGTTTAATAATCAAAGAGGGAAGAACAGTAGTAGTAACACGCAATTTTAGCTGTATATGCATTTTCGGCGCGTATGATCTAGATTATAATCTACACTGAAAAAGATTTTTTCTTGAATCAAGAAAATATTACTTGATCAATCGCAGGTACGAATGCAGACGATAGAATGAGTGTACGCCAAGACGCTTTGAAAAATCGCACTCGCCGAGGTTTGAACCCTCCCTACCTAAACTACCTAAACTAGTGTGTCCTAACCGCGCACTCTGCCGACTTCGCTGTCGAAGCACTTGGATCTGGGTGACAAAAGTTTGGATAAGAATTTCAAGGCAGGGTCGTCCCAAATCATATGGTGAGCTTCAACCAACTTCAAACTAAAAGTTGTTGAACTCAACTTTAATTTACCATCTTTTATTTAGAAAAATTTTATAATTGAATTTTACTTATTTCAAAAAAGGCTCGATAGTTTTTTTCTTAATATATTTAAAAATACTCTCTTGCTCAATTTTCAACGCAAAATAAAATTTCTTAAACAATAATTTAGAATATTTGAAAAAGCGAAGTAAGTTCCACTTATTTAACGAGGCATTTAATACCTCTTGTTTTGAAATATTTAAAACGTTTAGAAACGATCCAAAGGTAATAAATAATAAAGAAAAATTGCAAGTACAAAAATGCTTTAATAACATCAATGACACAAAATTATGTTCTGCTATACGATAAATTTCATAAACCACACAGTTTTAAATTTATCAAATTCTTTTATCATAGCTTTTTTTTATAAAGAATGTAATATGGAATTGCTTTCCTAAAACAACAATTTAAAGTATGCACAAAATAATTTAACGTTACTTATTTTACAAAGGGCTCAATACATTTTTCTTTAAAAATGTAATCTGCTTAAAAACTATCTAAAGCATATGAAAAATAAAGAACTTTTAAGTTAAAAAACGCTTTATTAACCTCAGTAACAAATAAATTTTTTCTGATTTTTAAAAACCTTTATAAAACGCACAGTTTTCAATTTATTTAATTCTTTTATAATACTTTTTAACGCAGTTTTTAATTTAAAATAATAATAATAAAAATATTTGTTTGCTTCCTCCTTGCATTCTCAATTATTTTATTTAAAAAATGTTCAAGTGTCAATTTTTTAATTGTTCCTTTATAAAATGAAATGCATTCTTAATCAACTTTTTAAAAATGTTATTTAATTCTTTTTTCTTAAATATTTTGCTTTAAAAGCGCATACCATTTTTTTTAAATTATCAAGAAAATGTAATAATTGTATTTTAAAGCATTTTTAAAAGATTATAACTTTGTTTTATACTGTCATATGTTTATTTTTTATTATTCAAATAATAAACAAAAATTATTTAAGTACATGGGTGATTGCCAAAATGTTAAACATTTGTAGTCCAAGACATTTCCCATGATTAATGAATTCTTCGACTGAAAAAATTAATTTTATTAAGGTTTTATAAATATACATACTAAGAATATCCGCATTGAATTTTCTATAATTAATGATATGTTGAAATGAAATTTTCCATGATCATTGAATTCATTGACTGAAAAATCGAATTTTGTTAATTTTATTTTAAAAAACTAAATTTATACTTAATTATTTAAAATAGCAACATTATATGCGTGCTACAGTATGCGGGAAACATTGCATTGCCAATTAATAACATCAAAATACAAAATAAGATATAAACTATTTCAGATAGCAAGTAAGAATATAAAATTGAAAATTAATTAAAAAATTCCTGCCTAATAAAGGAATTTGTTTTTCATTAAGGAAAAATTAATTCTTTGAATTCGGCTAGATTACCATTTTTTTCTAAAGTTAAAAAATCTGTTGCCTGAAACTCATTTAGTTTAAATTAGAATAACACATGATCATTTTATATTTTCAAAACTATTTTTTTTACTTATAACTTTCATGAATTTTGCCATTTTTGTGATTTTAAAACTGCTATTATCAACACGAAAATGTTGTGTAAAAAAATATAACTATGGCTTACAACTCTAATTTCAATTAAGTAAGGTTCACATAACAAAATTTTTAACTTTTTAGAAATCAATTTTTATCTAGCCGAATCCAAAAAAGTAATATTTCCTTATTGAATAAAGAATTCCTGTATTTATCAGGAATATTTATTGTTATTTCTAAGTTCGGATAATTTTTTGTTACCTTGAACACTACACAAAAATAATTTCAGGGTGGCCGTTTTAATGGAGGAAAAAATTCCCAGTCATTTTCCGATTCACAATAATATTTCACGGTTAAAAAAATTCGAAGTGGTTTAACTTTCAGTAGATGAATGCATACCAATTATAAGCAAAAAAATTATAGACGCAGTAAATTTATAACCTTTTAATAATTTTAGGAATGAAATGACTTTTCAGTCTTGCATAATTATTTCAAAATTAAAAACACTTTTTCAAATCTGTTTAAAAATTTTACTTTCTTACCATCAAAAACTTACCGGCGCAATAAACTTATAATTTTTTAAATAGTTTTATGAGTGATGTGATTTGTGTGTCAGCCTAAAGTTAGTAGTTTATCAAAGTTGCAAATTCCTATCTTCATTTGCATAAATAAAATTGATTATGTGCACTAATGTTTTGAATGTTATAAATATTATAGAATTTCAAAATCATTTTTAGCGGCGAAGAGAACCAACTTCATAACATGTCAACTTGTCGATTATTATATTCAATAAGATACTTATTCAATAAGAAGTAAATTAATTTAGACTAATATATTAATTTTCATAGTATGTGTGTGATGTCTATTGTATCAAGCCTACAGTTCTTATGTTGAAAAAATTGATGTGATTCTATCAGATTCGTTTCAAATTAATAATTATTTGAAGGAAAATATTCAAGCATTGTTCTAAGAGAAATTATTTCTTTGCTAAATACATTCATTTTCTCGTCTTGAGAACATGAACATTGTTTCAATTAAAATAGAAATTCAAGAAATAATTTTAATTTTAAAATATTAGTCAAAATAAGTATATAAATTTGCTTGGATCAAGAAACATTTTGTTAGAGTTTTAGTTACTTATCATAAGAATATAATATTCTTAATTCAATATTTTATTAAACTTGACGCAAATAAGTATAATGGAACAAATTAACTGAATAGTTTTTTGCTTAGAGTAAATATATTCTTGATTCAAATAGTTATCCTGATTCTATTATTTTCTTGCTTCAAGAAAATCGGTCCCTTGTAAAAAGAAAATATTGCTTCTTTCAAGGAAACTAGCCTACTTGATTCAATACAAATTTTTTTCAGGGTATAATGTAATGATTTTATTTTAAAATCGACTCTGCGTGCTTCCAGATATGAGTATATAGACGACGTAAGCAAGAATTGAGTAAAAAATATTTAACCGTGCGGCCTACAAATTCAGAACCGAAAGCTTTTTTTGTTTACACAGTACTAAATATTCTGTAGAAAAATAACTTCATTTATGATAATAAGCTATAAATTATTAATAAAAGTGAGAACTATGCATAAAACACTTGGAAACACTGTACTTATGAATTAAGGATTATGTATTTGGAAATAATTCTAAAAAATACCGTCGTTAGCCTAAATTTTTTAGAAAACAACGGTGTAAATGTACAAAATATAAAGATTCAGGTTATTACTGCAAATATTAAACGATTTTCATGAGTCTTTTTTCAGTTTCTTGTAATTATATAAATTAATTAATTCTGTTAATTGAAACTGAATTAATCAATGATTTCATAATGTCAGTTTTTCTAACTGGTCGAAATCTCGTAACAATGATTCATTCCGTTTCATTTATCACCTGCGGGGAGTCTGCTGACTTGAGTTTGACGAGGGTGAGCAGGCTCGCTGCGGACATGCATGTATAGCTCTCATTGAGTGTCACTGCTATTGTTCTCTATTTTGATTATTGAACAAATTATAAACATTGTATCGAAAAACCAGCTCTGCTTGATTTGAGACATGGTTATTTAAATGAGGTATGCAACAAATTAGAACAAAATATTCAACCGTGTGGCCTAAAAATTCAGACACGATTGCCATTCCAATAAAGGGCCTTAAGGCGAAACGGTAGGTTTGGCTGAGCACGGCAATGACTGCAGTGACATTTATAAGAAAATCGGAAATACACTCTACTGCCCCCTGGCAAGTATGGAGGCAACCTCGTATCCGAAAATTGGTAGGATTCGGTTGGTAAAATTTTTGACCTGTTAGAAAGAGAAACTTAGCAACGAGAGAGACAGACAATATTCTACCATTTTTATCAAACCATGTTGACAAATATCTCGTCTACACAATATGCGCGTGAAATATCAAATAATGTATTCGCATCCAATAAGAAAAAAAATTAAATTAATAAAATTGTGTTTCTAAATTTTCTATGCGTCCACAAAATCTGATTTTATGAACAAAACACGTTTTTTTGGTAATTTTGCAATTTATCACGGTGAAAAATCGTAAAGCTTAAATCTAAAATATTTGAAAGTTTCATATTCCTCCAACTCGACAATTTAATAATGTGTTGCTGTTCATATAATCGAAGTGAGAGCAATTTCGTATGGAATGGTCTTTTTACATTCTCATCCTAATGAGAAGGTATTGGTTTTATGTAAAATTTCACTTTGTCGGTTTTCATCAAATCTCCACGTTTTGAGACTCACTGAGTCAGAAAAAACGATTTTCACGAAGGTGTTTGTCTGTTGTCTGTATTCTGTAGGCACGATAACTTTCGAAAAATTTATCAGATTGTATTCTGCTTTGGCACACTTTTTTAAGGTCTGAAAAGAAAGAACAAGTTCGTAACCCAGCTATTTTGGATCAAAATTCAAAATGTGAGCACGTTTTCAAAATATTTGAAACCACATTTTTTCAAGATTTCAAAATTCTATGAACGGTTATTCATAGTACTCAGAAACTCAAATAATTTATTCTTGTGACTTTTTTCTATAAAAAGAAAATTATCAGAGTTAGAGCATTTTCAAAATCCAAAAAAACGAACTAAAATGCACATTTCAAGCCAAACAACGCATGCTGTGAAAAAAGTCAAGAAAAGAAAAACGTTGATTTTTGAAAGCCCTACAAGGTGATCATAACTTTTTCAATTTAATCGAAAAGTTGAAAATTCGAAATTTGATCGTATCAAAACTTTTTGAAACCAAATTTTTTCAAAATTTCAAAATTCCATGTACAGTTATTCATAATACTCAGAAACTCAAACAATTTATCCTTTCGACTTTTTTCTTTAAAAAGAAAATTATCAGAGTTAGAGCATTTTCAAAATCCGAAAAAACAAACTAAAATGAACATGTTAAGCCAAAAAACGCATAATATGAAAAAGGTCAAGAAAAGAAAAACGTTGATTTTTGAAAGTCCTACACGATGATCATAGCAACTTTTTTGATTTGGTCGAAAAGTTGAAAATTCCCAATTTCATCGTACCAAAAATAATGAAAAATCCAAAAATTCCATTTTTTGGTCCAACTATGCAAGATACGAAAAAAATGAATGAGCTGAAATTGCGCACCCTGGAAAGACCTACAAATTTCTAATAAATCACTTTTCGATAGGACGCATAGATTTTGTTTTCAGTCGTAAATAACACTAAAAATAAAAAATAAAAATTTTTTGGACTAGCGACACAAGCTACGAAAAAAATATAACAAAACTTGTTCATCCAAAAAAGAGCTATAATTTTTGATAGGATACGTAGTTTTGGCTTTGGACGTAAAAAATAACATTCAAAATAAAAATATTAAATTTTCTTGAACAAACGACACAAGGTACAAACTAAAATTAAGATACAAAAAATGTTCGCCTGAAAAGATCTATAAATTTATTAAAATTTACGAAATTTAAGTCCTATCTAAAAATGATTAATAATAATAAATTTATATGATGCACAATCCTGTTAAACAAAACAAGAATCAAACGACCAAATTTGGACCACAACAAATACACGAAAACCAAAAAAATTCTATGGTAATCTGAAAAAAATAAAATAAAATTTTCGGAAAAAAATAAAAAAGAGGAAAGAAAAATGAGATGGCAGCCAACCACATCCCCTTCCTTCTCTTTTTTCCTTTCTTTCGTCTTTTTTATTTTTATGACCATCAAATTACAATAAAATAAAAATAAGAAACATAAAAAAATAAATTTGAATTACCAACGCTATGGTACTCGTACAGTACCCTTATCAAGACAAGAAAGTTTTAAGTGGTAGAAATTGACAGCACCCACGAACAGGTGCTCTCTCTTTGATACCTGAGAATCGAATGAGTGTCAGTAGGCCAATCGGTTGTAAACACAATATAAATATCTGTCTCAATTACATCAGAAATAGAGAAAGTAAAAGAAAAACAGAATTCATGAAACAGCTACGTTATAAGTAATTAATCATATTAGAATAACTTTTGTTCAACCCATCCAAATCGGTTTTTAAATTAATAGGTAACTTTTTTTGTTTTTTAATATAAAGCATTTCCATGAATTCCCTCTTTCTCCCATTACTTTCGCTATGAAAAATTTGAACGTTATCCCAGTCAAACTCATGGTCAACATCAACAAATGCCTTTGTATGTCGGGCAAGAACACTTTTATAACAGCGTCCCAAACGAACATCACTTTTGTGCTCCTCTATCCTAGTATTAAGAAGTCTGCCAGTTTGTCCCACGTAATTCATCCCACATATCGTGCAAGTGATCTTATAGACAACACCACACTTTTGAAATTATCCAAAGGATCCTTGCAAAAATTTATCACCGAATCCATTTTAAATGGAATGCGGAAAATAGTATAAATTTGAAATTTTTTTAACATGAGTTCAATAGTTTTAGAAATTTGACCAAAAAATGGAAGAACAAAAGCATTAAACGAACCATATTCCTTTAACTCTTTCTGATTATCTACAAGCAAATTATTAATGTCTTTGTTTTTGATTTGTTGAATTCTAATTGCAATATGTTACTCAACTCCTTTGCATAATGATTCAGAAAAAGGATATTCCTAACAATATTCAAATTTCTTATGTGAAATGAATAATGGGACAACCTAAAGCTCTGTCAACTAAGTTTTTAATTACTGCAATTTTGTTTTGAAAGGGATGAGCAGAAAGAAGATTAAAAATTCTACCTCAATATGTACTTTTTCTGTACCAATTAGTAATAATATTACCATTCCAACCCTTAATTACTTCTATGTCCAAAAAACTGATTTTATAATCCTGTTCTATTTCAT
>NC_046664.1:128214408-128217934 GCF_010883055.1 Belonocnema kinseyi | reverse complement strand
AGCTCCAAGGAGATTATGTTGAAAAATAAAAAAAAATTTACCCAAAAAAAATTGTTTTTATACTTCATTCTAAGGACTTATTGAACTACCCTCGTACTACTTGCCTAAAAAAGTTTAAAATTTGACGGGGTGTAATATAAAGAAACTTCAGCTTTATATTCAATTTAATACTGAATACTTTTAAATTTCCAACCTTTATGGACAAATCACATGTATTTGAAATCGGAAAAATACGTAGATTCCAAATATTGTACTTTCAAAGCACTGATTGCAAAATTAAGAAGTTTTTAATCTCAATTTTTTCCCATTTTCCAACAAAGGACCCCTGAAAAAAGGGATGGTCTGCTCAAGCTCGCAGGTACCTAACCAGAATGTCGGTCGTTGGTCAGGCCAGTTTGCATTTGATATGACGACATATATACCATTCAACTGTATACATATATAGATTAGAATAAGGTACCGTTAGAAATAAAACTGTCAAATGATATTGTGCCTATCCAGTCAAAATATAGTGTCCATCGGTTTGACAGGTTTGCCTCTGGCTCTTGATAAAGGCTAGAAATTGGATTTACATTTTCATGTTTCTCCAAAATTCAAATTGTACACTATTCATCAAAGCTCTTTTGTTAAAAATTCTCTTTTGTTGAAAGAACTTAGCTCGAGGGCTTGAGGTCATCTACGGCACACGACTGACGGCAATCGTACTCCGAGCTTGGTCTTTGCATTTCTTCCGCATTCGTGAACACACCTTTTAAAATCAAAGGTCAACGGGCCGAAAACTGTAATTTTGTGATTTTGAACTCTCTTTTGTTAAAGCTCTTTCGGCTTTGACGAACACATTCTCATCACGTATCTCGTGCTTTGCACTCGATTTTGTCCAAAATGTCAACTTTTCTACATTATATACAACACTTTTATATCAAATATGATACATTCTTTATGTATCTCTGCCTGGGATTGCTTATTCAAAAATTGCAAAATAAAGACCAAATTGTATTCATCATGATTATTTTTATATTTGTTTCTTATTTTTCTTTAAATTGCATTCTAAGCTGCGCTAAAACATGTATCATTGTGATAAATTTATACCATCACAATTCATAATATGCATAAAAATTAAATCATACTAATTCTTATTTCCTTGTTTTTATAATTTAAAAAATTTTTAATCTTGTTTTTCACAATTAAATAAAAACTACTGCGCATCTGCATAGGGTCTAATAAAGGAACATATATAGGGTTCTATATAGGATCCTATGTCCTCTTTCGTTTTTTCTGTCCTTTTTCCAAAAATTAAATTTTTAAATTTTTAATCTTATTTTTTACAAATTGAAAGAAAATCTACTCGTCCCATCTAAAAATTATTAATAATAATAAATTTATATGATGCACAATCCTGTTAAACAAAACAAGAATCCAACGACCAAATTTGGACTAAAACGAATAAATGAAAACCAAAAAAACTCTATTGTAATCTGGAAAAAAAATAAAATAAAATTTTCGGAAAAAAATAAAAAAGAGAAAGAAAAACGAGATGGCAGCCAACCACATCCCCTTCCTTCTCTTTTTTCCTTTCTTTCGTCTTTTTTATTTTTATGACCATCAAATTACAATAAAATAAAAATAAAAAACATAAATAAATTTGCATTACCAACGTTTCGGTACTCGTACAGTACCCTTATCAAGGCAAGAAAGTTTTAAGTGGTAGAAATTGACAGCACCCACGAACAGGTGCTCTCTCTTTGATACCTGAGAATCGAATGAGTGTCAGTAGGCCAATCTGTTGTAAACACAATATAAATATCTGTCACAATTACATCAGAAATAGAGAAAGTAAAAAAAAACAGAATTCATGAAACAGTTACGTTATATGTAATTAATCATATTAGCATAACTTTTATTGAACCCATCCAAATCGGTTTTTAAATTAATAGATAACTTTTTTTGTTTTTTAATATAAAGCATTTCCATGAATTCCCTCTTTCTCTCATTACTTTCACTATGCAAAATTTGAACATTATCCCAGTCAAACTCATGGTCAACATCAACAAATGCCTCTGTATGTCGGGCAAGAACACTTTTATAACAGCGTCCCAAACGAACATCACTTTTGTGCTCCTCTATCCTAGTATTAAGAAGTCTGCCAGTTTGTCCCACGTAATTCATCCCACAGATCCTGCAAGTGATCTTATAGACAACACCAACCTTTTCAAAATTATCCAAAGGATCCTTGCAAAAATTTATCACCGAATCCATTTTAAATGGAATGCGGAAAATAGTATGAATTTGAAATTTTTTTAACATGAGTTCAATAGTTTTAGAAATTTGACCAAAAAATGGAAGAACAAAAGCATTAAACGAACCATATTCCTTTAACTCTTTCTGATTATCTACAAGCAAATTATTAATGTCTTTGTTTTTGATTGGTTGAACTCTAATTGCAATATGTTTCTCAATTAACTCCTTTGGATAATGATTCAGAAAAAGGATGTTCCTAACAATATTCAAATTTCTTGTGTGGAATGAATAATGGGACAAACCTAAAGCTCTGTCAATTAAGTTTTTAATTACTGCAATTTTGTTTTGAAAGGGATGAGCAGAAAAAAAATTAAAAATTCTACCTGAATATGTACTTTTTCTGTACCAATTGGTAATAATATTACCATTCCAACTCTTAATTACTTCTATGTCCAAAAAACTGATTTTAAAACCCTGTTCTATTTCATGAGTGAATTGAAGTTTTGGATGAAAACTGTTAAAAGTATCAATGACAATCTGTAACTTTTCCAGAGGAACACATGATAAGGTATCGTCGACAAACCGAAAATAAAAAGGCAAAACAAAATCTAATTTCCCAAAAACAAAAACCTCCAAATCTTCCATCAGTAGTTCTGCTAAAATCGGAGAAATGACAACCTATGGGAGTACCAGACTTCTGTCTATAGAAAGATCCATTAAATTTAAAATAAGTTGACTCCATAATAAAAACTATCCCTTCAATAAAATCTTTTTGACATAAACGAGTACAGGTTTTTATATTAGTCCATCTATTTAAAATTGCCTTTTTAACTAATTCAAAGGGTATACTCGGAAACATTGCAATAACATCCAAAGAAATCATTACATGGTCATCCGGAACCAATTTTTGAATGATACTTTTTTGAAATTCCCTGCTATTTTTGACATTGTATTTAGAAGTTGTGATAGAGTCCTTGAGAATCAAATTAAAATTTGGTTCTAAAAATTTGGTGGAAGTATTAATAGTTTAAATAACTATTCTTAAGGGAAAGCCATCTTTGTGAATCTTTCTCAACCCATAACATCTTGCAAGAACTGTGTCTTCAGTGTTAATATCAATCCATCTTATATCCTTTCCCAGAAGTCCTTTCTTTCTCCAATTGTCAAGCATCTTAAAAGTGTCTCGTTTTAATTTTTTTAACGGATTTTCATGCAATAATTCAAAATTATCATTATCAGAAAGCAAATTCTCCATATCCCTGATATAATTCGATTTTTTCATGCAAAC
>NC_046664.1:128205264-128214308 GCF_010883055.1 Belonocnema kinseyi | reverse complement strand
CGGGCCTTCCTGAACGTGGTTCGTCACTTATTCATGTACGACCACGCTTAAATTCATTTACCCAGTTATAAACCGTTGCTAAGGCAGGGGCAGATGTGCCATTAACTGAGTTCAATTCATTTTTTATCTCACATGGAGTTAAACCCTTTAAATGAAAATGTTTGATTACCGCTCTGAACTCGTTTTTTTCCATTTTTCTTAACGAACAATTTTTTTTTCCAATTGGTTATAAAAACACGTAAACTCAGAAGATGTGGACTGTGACTGCACCATATATCTAGTCGGGAGTGGTGCTGACTGAAAACAGATGATTTGGAGCGATTCGCGCGCCATCTGTTGGTCATTCTAAGGACTTATTGAACTACCCTCGTATATCATTGGAATCGACAGAATTCATAGATGCTTATTATGCTCATTTCAAATCGCTAGCTGAAAATTTTAAAGTTTAAAATTTTCCTTACTTTGACATGCCTGTGGACAAAAGACCATTGCCGGAGTAGGCTCACATACACTAAGGTACATAAATAGACCGAAAAATAGTAGAAAAAATTAAGTCGGGTGGAGCCTGACCATACCTGAAAATCAAGCAAAAAGTTTGCCCACCACTGCTCTCAGGCTAGGCTGTTTTGGAACAAATTGTCATATTTGGGCCACTGTTCGGGTCTTCGGGACGAGGCGCGGTCAAGCAATTTCATTCAGCACCTAGAATCCCAAAACCTAATCCGCTTCAGGAGGACGACTGAAAATTCTACAAAAATAAAATATTCCAAATAGAAAATGTAGTAATTAGAAAATTACAGTATCGGACATTTTGTTATTTCAGAAATTATATCACGTAAATTTTATATTGTGTTTCTTTTTCAAATTCAGTAGTATCATAAGCTGTATAGGAAGTTTTATTATGTAGGAATTTTTAAATTGGAGAATTTTAAATTGTCGTCAATTTTCTAATTCCTGGAATTTAAAAAAATTTTTAATTAACAAAGGTCAAACTTTGCATTATTTTTCGAGTGTTTTGGTAGAAAAAAAAACCTTTTTTTACGGAAATCTAAGGAAAGATAAATTGATAAATAATCACTTTTATTTTATTTATATTAAAACTGTAGTTTGGGATATAATTTGATATCAAGAGAAGCCCGCTAAATGTAAAAGTATGTCAATCAAACATTAAATAAACAAAACTGCAAATTTTCATTATTTTTCGAGTATTTTGTTAGGAAAAAAAACACTTTTTTTTACTGAAATCCACGGAAAGATAAATTGATTTATAATCACTTTTATTTTATTTATATTAAAACTGTAGTTTGGGATATATTTTTATTTCGAGAAAAGCCCGCCAAACATAAAAATATATCAATCAATATTAAATAAACAAAAGTGCAAATATTGCATTATTTTTCGAGTGTTTTGGTCGAAAAAAAAACACCTTTTTACCGAAATTTACGGAATGATAAATTGATTAATAATCACTTTTATTTTATTGATATTAAAAGTGTAGTTTGGAATATAATTTAATTTCGAGAGAAGCCCGCCAAATATAATAGTATATCAATCAAAATTAAATAAACAAAAGTGCAAATTCTGCATTATTTTTCGAGTATTTTGGTAGAAAAAACACTTTTTTTACCGAAATCTATCAAGAGATAAATTGCTCAATAATTACTACCATTTTATTTATTAAATACTAAAAGTGTAGTTTCGGATATAATTTGATTTCGAAAGAAGCCCGCCTCATCAATATATGTAGCAATAACCATTAAATAATCGAAATTGAAATTTTTGCATTATTTTTCAAGAGGTTTGGCAGAAAGAAAACCTTTCTGAAATAATCTCACATTATTTGATCTGGAATAAACGGTGAAATTAGTATATTTTTTCGCTGTATTAATTAAAAATACTTCAATAACTTTGGAAATTCAGTAATATCTTTATTACAATTTTATACTTTCTCTAATAATGAGTCATAAGTAAGGGCTTCGTCTCGCTCTGAGGTATACGCAGGTATAAGTTCTCCAATGTTACCGACATTGCAGTTTTCGCAAGGATAGTCTCAAGTCAAGAATAGATCAGTAGTGACCACTGGCGGTAAAGCCGGAGACTAAAAAACCGGTTTTCCGCAGAATTTTTCCTGGTTTATTTTACTTTGTTTTCAGCAAAACCTTGTTTAAATAAATAAATAATTTAATCTTTTTTTATTGATATTATGTTTATTATTACTTTCCGCATGGCGGGCTTCTCCCATTTTTAACATCCAAATTTTCGGAATTAGATAATCTAAGATTTTGTTAATAAAAATTTTTAAAAAATGAAAGAAATTAATTTTGAAGAGAAGCCCGCAATAGATTTCTATTTACTTTTAACAATGCAAAAAACAAAATTTGAATTAATGCATTATTTTGCGAGTGGTTTTGCTGAAACTATTTGGAGGAAGTTACCGTTTCACCTTAAGGGAGGCAGCCGTTCTTGTCCCCGCTCTCATTGTCAACATTAAGACTCATAATTACCACTGATCCCGACAGTATAGCTTCAATTTTGAAATTTACTTGTTTAAAGCTTTAAGAGGCCCTAAATATTATTATTCAGACCTAAACATTGGAAAATATATTGTATAAATATGGAGAAACAATTGAAATAGTTTCATCTCTAAAGCATTCCCTTAAGCATATCAAATTGTACACTGAATTTAAGCTCATTTTATACTGATAATTTTGTATGGAAATCAGTTGGTCGTTTTTTTTAAGGGCGGCGACCCATGTAACACTTCAAAAATAAGCGTATTTTTCGGAATTTTTTGGGGGATGAAGAATATAGCGAATCTTTTCAAAAATTTTATGGTTCCTTAATAGGCAAATAAAAAAAAAACATTTTATTAACAAACAAAAGGCATAACCACAAAGATATTTAAGATATGTGAAAAGTAAATAATCCCACTCCACCATGCTTTATCGACTAATTGTATTGTTGTGCAACTGACAAATTGAAGACTCGAAAATTGTCTCGACCAATCACCTTTATCTAGAAAGAGACATGCCTATCTCACGGATATTTTCGTTCTCGCATTAAAACACTTAAATACGTTCGTTAGCTAAATAAGATGCCAACCGTGTTAATCAGACTTTTAGAAAAACAATAAAAATTCCATTTTCAGGATAAATTTTCTTTTGTACTTGTGCCTGATTTGGTTTGAAACTTTAAACGACACAACAAACTTTTCATTTTGTTGAATAAGTATCTATTTTCACTTGCGTAAAATGAAAAGTTTGTTGTGTCGTCGAGTAGATTTTCTTTAAATTCTATTTCAGGTTAAACTTTCGAAAATAGAATAATTATTAAAAGTTGCACAGTCATTTATTCTGCATCGTGAGAGGGTACCCATGCGAAACCGTGTACTAATAGAAGTTAATAAAGTAAAAATGATTATCGTGGTATTTTATTGAACTTTATTTTCAAATAAAATAATTGCAAGCAAAGTAGTGAGTCGCGCGGGGAGCGCGCGTATGAGCTTTTATTTTGGTTGAAAATTCGTCTTTTTGGTAGTTAGTTCGTCTTCTTCATTGACAATCTTTTTAGTTAAAAATTTAAATGCTATTTCCTTGAAAATTCATGTATTTTGTTAACAATTCGTCTTGTTAGTCGATAGAATGATCTATTTAACTAAAAATTCAATTAAAAGCAGTTGATAATGAAGCTATTTTGTTGAAAGTTAAAAAAAATTAACAAATCCAGTTGAATATTCCTTCAATTCAGTTGAAAATTCATCTCGTTGATTAAAAATTTGACTATTTTGTTGAAAATATTTTTTTTAACTGAAAATGCAACTATTTCATTTTTGGTTTAAAATTTATATTTTTCATTTGAAATGCAACTATTTGTATAAAAATTGTCCTTTCTGAGTTGAATATTCCTGTATTTTGTTGAGAATTCGACTTTGTATACTCTCTAAATCTGAATATGTCTAATTCAAATCAGCGTATATACACTGCTAAAGCAGTGAAATGTATCTGCTGAACAGTGAAATTTCACTGAATAACAACTGAATGTCGCTGCTTTTCCAGCGAATATACGCTTCAAGTCCCCTATTTTATTATTTCTTTAAACCATAAATTATGTATAGTAAGAGGGAGGGGGGGGGGGGGGGGGGGGGGGGGGGGGGTTGTGCTGTTCGTTACAGGTTTAAGGGGAACCTTGGAGAGAATCTGTAACCTGTTACGTAATTTAAGTACGGCTCTGCAATATAAGAAACGCAGTTTTTTCTTTTTCTCATATTCTCCAATAGTTTCTGCTTATACAAGGAAAGGATTCTATCAGTTGTAGGTGGACCAAACGATTTTGGAGGCCGATAGAATTTTCTTTAAGGACCCAAGTGCGAAGTCACATACGGCCCAACATTGGCCCATAATCGGCAAACATATTGCCGAAGCTCGGCTGCAATTATCGCGCCATTACCGGATTGATAACTATGGCCTTCACTTGGCAGCCATTGTCGGCCCAACATTGGGTACGAATACTGCTATAGACTAAGGATATGACAAAAAATATATTTAAAAATAAATATTAATTGATTACGAGTACTTTGAATATAAATATTAATGGTCCTGTTTAGATTGAATACATATATTACATTTTGCACATTATATTACAAATAAAATTTCTAACGCTACGGGGTATCGAACCTACATCTGTATACCTAAATCTATCGCCTAGCAGTCGGGACTGCTAACCACTGCGCTAAACCAACAAAATTGAAACTCGGTGAAAAAGCGATCATCATAATCTGCAGTTCAGAAAAGTTAAAGAAACAAATTTTAAGCTCCCTTTTTTAATTATTTATTATTATGCGACGTTGTGTAAATGTAAAGTAAACGAAATGTTAAGAGGAATATCAATACAATAATTTTTAAGTAAATAATTTTAATCGGTTACAATTTTTCTTCGCGTAATATTTCATTTTTTCCGTTGTAGCCTGCTTTACAACTTTTTGCAATGACAGAAAATGTATTTAGTCATAAACATTAGAAAATTTTAATGACAGAATTTAACAAATTTCATCGCGAACTTTGACAATTTTTCAATAATTTTTTTTTTATCTTTCGTGTAAGATTTGTTTATGAGGTGCTAAAACTGATACTTGGCGAAACAAAGTGCTGATTCTGGGCCAAGCATCGGTGGAGGATCAGCAAATATAAAAAGCCAATATAGACTACCAGTACTGCCTCAACATTGGGCCGATTTAAATAAGACGTGATTTGCCGTGGCAAAGGTGACACTTGGCCCAGTAATGTGCCAGACTTTGGCTGATCCTCGTGGAACATGGTTCCTCGTACTAAAAGTGAGACTTGGCGCAATAAAGTGCCGATACTGGGCCAAGCATCGGTGGAGGATCGGCAAATATAAATAGCCAATATAGGCTGCCAGCACTGGCTCAACACTGGGCCGATTAAAATGCCGATATTGGCCAAGTAACTTTAGCCGATCTTTGGCTGCCAAAATTGGACCAACACTGGGATTTGTGTAAAACTGGTTCCCCCAGTTTTTGTCAAATGTCCACGTTTTTAGACCCCCTGAATCCGAAAAACAGATTTTTATGAATGTCTTTGACGCCTAATTAACAATTAAGTTTATTTTGCGCATGTCAAATATAATTTAAAATACCCGATAATAAGCGTAGAATAGAGAAAAATTAATATTTTCAGATTTCAGTGCAAAAGTAAAGATTATTCTATTATTTTAAATGCTAGATTTTTCCATCTGTCTAATATGCCACAATAAGAATAATACTAACTTTTATAAAGTCTTCTATTACTCGACAAATAAGATTTCAAAGATTTCGGGTCGATTTAAAAGACTGAATAAAGACATCAATCGTTTTAAAAAGATTTCATGAAGATTTTATTAATTTAATAAATATCACCGAATATTTCAAAAGTATTTCAAATAATTTGCAAAGACTTTTAAACAATTCACAAAAATTTCGACGACTTTCCAAAGTTTTCAAAGATTTCGCTGAGATTTCCGATAGATTTGAAAGATTTCAGATACCTTTCAAATATTGCATAATGATTTTGAGAGAATTTACCAGTATTTCACAAAGAATTAAATGATTTCCCAAAGAGTTCAGATATATTTCAAAGATTAAACAAAGATTTCAATAATTGCCTAATGATTTTGCAAAGATTTTGAGAGAATTCACTAAGATTTTAGAAAGATTTCACAAAAATTTCAATGATTTCCCACCGACTTTAAAAATTTCACTAAGCTGACAAATATTTCGCAAAGATTTAAAATAGATTTCAAAGATTGAACAGATAATTCCAATGACGTCTTTATGATTTTACAAAGATTTCAAACATTTCGGAAAGGTTTAGGATATGTTTAGAAGATTTCACAGATATTCCCATTATTTTACGAAGATTTTACAAAGGTTGCAATAATATCTCAAAGATTTTATGAAGACTTTACAAAAATTTCAAATATTTCGCAAAGGTTTCGGATGAATATAAAATAATTCGGAAAGGCTTCTATTATTCCACATAGATTCCAGATAGATTTTAAAGATTAAACAAAGCAAAAAATAATTGAAAGGCTTCTATATCCTACGATCGGATGAGTTTAAGCATTTTATTTACGAGTAGGCAAGTCAATACTTTGGCCCTCCCTGGTCGATTTCTATGGAAGGCATTGGCCCCTGTGCTCCCTTGGCAAGGCTCCACCGCCTCTGACGGACATAGGAATAAGAGGGGACTAGCCACATGCTACCTAACTTGGGCGCGGGGATTGATCATAAGTTACAAGTGAGAGTGGACCATGTTGGTTTGCAAAAGCAATAGAGGTTTAGCAATCAAAGACATAGGTAGAACGGCCCGCTCGTTATTTAGATCCGGCAACGACATGTCTATTCTGTCGTGATTTGGAAGAAGACCGGTAACTGCAAATCGGATAATGTCACCTAAAGCAATTAACGGTAGGCGGCTCAAGGGCCTTATCCAAAATGCAGTTAACGGTGTTCTTCCAAATCAAGGCGGTATTTCTCTCCTATTCGCATGTACATAGCAAATACTAAGATTTAAAAATTTTTTTACGATATTGACTAAGTTCTAATTGAATTTGCTTGAAATTTAAGAAAAATAAATATATTAAGGGCATGTGATACCTACAGTTTCCCCGGCTTTTTTTCCACAAATATGAAAATTTGTAAAAACTGAATTCGGAAATGCTATAAAATATCACAACAGACGTCCCAGGACTCTTTTTTGAGGGATAATAACAAAAAAATGTATTGTGCTAAATAAAAATTTTATACATATGCATTCTTTTGAGGTTACGTCGTTTTCCATCCTCTGCCTTTTCGATAATCTGGAAATTATTTATGAAATAATACTTTTTTGATTGCCTGCAAACAAGGTTAGTTCCGGGAGATTAGTTACTATGTTTATTTGTAAGTCCAAAGGGTGGATTGTAACACACATAACCTCGAAATATACACGCACGTTGTTAGCAATATCAAAAATTTTTTGATAAAAAAACACAAAAAAATTGTATGGGAACTTCCGTTAGTATGTTCGCTATCATTTCCCAGATTTTGAAGGCAAAATATTTTTTATCCTAAGAAAAAAGCCGGGGGAAACTAACACTGAAAAAATCGATACTATTTCCTAAGCGCTATGTAAATTAATTACATTTTGCTAAATTAAAACTTTTTTGAATTAACCTACAAAAAAAGTGTGTGGGGACGTCCGTTAGCATGTTCGCTATCATTTCCCAAATTTTTAAGACAAAATATTTATTATTCTAGAAAAAAGCCGGGGGAATCTAAAACTGGTAAAATCGACAATTTTCTAAGTATCACATGCCCTTAAACGTTTTTTGTATCAGAATCTCTGAAAACAATTTTACAATTAAAAATTTTTCAAAGTTAAAGCTTCTGAAATTCTAAATGTTTTAATTGCTATTACTCTAAAAAATAAAACATTCGACATTTTCTTTCAGCTGTACCAAAAGAAGTAGAATTTTATTCTGCACCGATTCTAATTAAAAATATTATACAGGGTGTCTCGCGATAATTGTAGTTAATTGGGGGGGGGGGGTCACAAAGAAATAAGAAAAAAAGTCGCCAACATTTGTTAGTCAGATGCTTATTCTGGGCACAAACACAGGGTACAACAGGGTACAAGCTGTATGTACGTGTGAGCATGTGTGGTTACAAACTTTTGTTAATATGATATTGTTGCAACAAATAAGAACAGTGAAATATTTTTAGAAAAATTCAGATAAATGGGCATTATAAAAACATTAATTAAACAGGCAAGAAAATACAAAAAATTACAACTACGAAAATTTGTTAGTTTAAACAATTAAACTTCATATTGACGTCGCCTTTGGATTAAAAAATGCACCCAAGGAATACGGCTTAACATAAGAGGATGTAATAATGTTTTTTTATTATAATGGAACATTTTTTAATTACAATACAAGATTATTAAATTTGAACGAACAAGTGCAATATCACACACATGCTCACACGTAAATACAACTTTTACCCTCTGTTGTGCTTGGTTAAATAATTCATTTTAAACTGTAATGTAAAATTAATCAATTTTAAAGGAATAGGTATGATATAATTTTCTTAATTTATTATGTATAATTGTAATTTATTATGTCAATTATAAAAATCATTAATTAATTTATATTTACATATTATCAACTACAAATGTTGTTTTATCAAAAATCTTTGATTTTAAACGCTACTAATTTTTAATTGGTGAATTTTTTAAAACTGTATTATATACAATTGTTTAAATTAAAATGCATTCCTAAAAATTAAACATATAAAATGAAATATATTATTTATGGACAAGTGTTTAAGAATGGTTCTCTTCGACGAAGAGGGTGTGGATCTCGAAACAGTAAGGGTACGAGGATTAGCGTTCGCAGATGATAAGGTTTTATGGCAGAGTCTATCGAAGACCTACAAAGAATGTTGAATAAACTAGATTCAAGCATGAAGAGCATGGGCCTCAAAATTAACGCAAATAAAACAAAAACTA
>NC_046664.1:128196863-128205164 GCF_010883055.1 Belonocnema kinseyi | reverse complement strand
ATTTCAAAATTTATTTCTCTCTAAGCAAAAATTATATGACTTTTTAATTTATTACAAAATTAAATGTTATTATTTAATGAAATATTAGTAATTATTAACCACTGAATTAACTATAAATATAGTATAACATTTGAAATCTTAGGTAAAAATCTGTTCAAATTAGTATTAATAATTTTTCGTATTGATATTCAGGAAAAGTTCCACGAAAAATTATAATTATATCAATTATTATTAAACTTTTGATAAAAAATAAAAATGTTAACTACTAATTCAGATTTTCTTTCAGCTGAACCGAAAGAAGTAGAATCTTAGTCTACGATTCTAATTTAAAAAAAAAAATATATATATATATAATGAAAACTATGTAAAATATTAATAATATTGATATTGAATAGCTCCTAATTGAAGATCATACTCAAATTATTAGTAAACTCCTTTTCTTTAAAAACACAATAATGAATTTAAATTTTAATAACATGGATTAAAATATTTAGGTATAATTATTCACAGTATAAATTATAAATTAATTAATAATTATATTATTCTAAGAACTGGAGATAATAAATACAAGATTGTCTTTATTATGATAACATTTTCGAGTTGAAAAAATCATTAAAGCCAAAGCTTAGTTAAATAATTAATTTTAAAGGAGTAGGTTTGATACATTTTTCTTAATTTATTATGTATAATTGTTACCAACTCCGATCTTCTCTTCCGACTTTATCAAATTGTACATTGTTTTACCAAGTCAGTAGCAGGTAAGCCACCTTTCATTTTAGTTCCCGGAAAATAACAATAAGGCAAACAGGGCGCTCTTTTGGACCTGTAATTTTAGTTCCCGGAAGGCTAAGGCAAACAAGGCGCGCTGCGGTAAGTCAGTCGAAATCAAATACACGGCATAAGCAATCTCCCACCTCATCTCTGGTGATATTTACGCAGCGCACTAAAAAGTATTAATTACAAAATCATTTTTCTTTTGCGTTGAGTATGATATAATAATGAAATTATGAATTATTGAGTGTACAAAATTGGGAATTTGTTGTTATAAATGGATTTTTGATTTGGTTAGTCAGGTACGCAACTAACATTGCTGCCAGTTTTCTTAAATATTAAATTTAAAAAATCTTCGAAAATGCTCTTCCCCAAACATTTTTCAATTAGAATTCATCAAATAATAACAAGATTTTGATATTTTTTAGCGACAAAGGCTCATACGGGAGAAGCCGCTATTCTATATTTTTACCCAAATCTTTAAAATAGGGTACTTTAGGGACCTCCTACGAATATATGGTACAATAGGAAATAAATGGACCGGTCTATCAAACCTGCAAATATATAAATTATAGTTCAGGACTTCCAGAGCCTGCGATGTTTTACGAATGAACTATAAAGCTAGTAATTATTTACCTATTTCGTTTATTTATGGTGGCGTGTTTTCAAATGCTATACAAACTCCAAGTATACAGCATTCTCCTTGTATATTAAGATATGATGACGGAGTAATTAAGACATTAAGAACAGCAATAACGTAGCCAAACTAGTGGAAGAGTGAAACTGAAGATGCTCAGTTTCCAGTGCTGGCCATCATGATCCAATAAATACATGGTCTAGCCACTTGAGGGCCCCGTTTCGTCCAAGTCACGCAACCACTTAGTTTCACCATTTTGTTAGTATAACCGCGCAGTTTGAATTTGGCGCGTTCTCTCTGTACGACAAACTATTGTAGCAAAATCAGTATGTAGGAAGAAATATTATAAAAATATTGGAATCATGAATTTTAAAAGCACTTGGAGTAACTACTGAATAATATACGTCAGAATACTGATAAGAAAAGAAATTATATTCAGGACAGAATGAAAGTTCGTTTTACAGTGTATACATAATTTTCATGTTACCAATTCTTTCTGAAAAATATATGCGAAAGTCACAGAGGTCTCTAACAGGATTGAGAGGGTCCGTAAATTGCACAGAAAATTTTGTAAGTTTAAAGAGATTAATGAATCTCATTTTTACAATGAAAATTTAAGTACGTAACAGTAATTGATAAAGAACATCCTAACATTGGCGCTCATTCGACGGGAGTAGATTAGAGACCCTACTCAGTAAGAAGCCTTGAATTCAAAGGTGTTAAAAATTTTTAATCCCTAAGAATGCCGTTTCTGTCCTTCGCTTTTTAATCCTCACCAGGCAGCGAAAAAAATAAGATTCCAATTCCTTTCAAAGCCGGTCGGAGTTGCCAGACGTAAACTCCAATAAATTAAAAATGTAATTTTCGTTTGAATTTTCGTTTCTCCCTAACGGAAGAAACGGAAAGAGTTCAGAAAGAGGTTCCGTTCCGATCCTTTCCGAATTGTATGTGAACTTTGCTTGCGATCTCTTTCCGACACTTTTTCCGAAGGTTTTCGATGTGTTTCCGAACTTTCTCCGAAGTGTCCCACTGCATCTACTTCTTTCTGAACGTTTCCAATTTCTTTCATATATGTAAATAAATAAATATAATAAATAATAACATATAATTTACTAATGAATTGATGAAATTAGAATATTAATTAATTGAAAATTAATTAGAATAATTAAATGTATAAATATAATGAAATATAAAAAGAAATATGAATAAATCTAGACAAATTTTTTTTTTTTTTAAATATACATTTTCAGCTAAAATGACTGATCTTCAACCAAAAAAAGTATTTGAAAGTAGTTTCACTTTCAGCTATAAGTTCTCGTATTTATAATACAAAAAAAGATGAAACAAATTTATTTTTAATAAAACAGTTGTGATTTTTAACCAAAATTATGCCACATTCGCCTAAATATATGAATCTTTGACAATAAGAAAAAACGAGTTTTCAACAACACAGTGGGATTTTCAATCAAAAAGAATGACTTTATAACAAAATTGCTGAATTTTCAACAAATTAATTAAATGAATTTCAATTTTCGAGTTGTACCCTACATGTCCCACTGTTTATTTATTCTCTATTGAAAATAAACTGTCGTATACAGATTTTTTCAAAAAACCTAGAAATAGAAGAAATTTAATAACTATTTTATTATTTTTCACATATATTTATTTTATTTTTATTATTTGAGTATTGTCAAAAAATGTTCAGGCTGGTTATTGAATATAATTTGTCCTAAGCTGGACTTGTAGAAGCATTATCTGGCTCCATTTCCATATTGACACTAAAAAAACCAACATTTACTACAGAAATAACTGCACAAAAGAATATGTGATAATTCTCCACAGGCACTCAGATATATTTAAAGCACCAGGTAGGTCTTTTAAATGTTTTGAAGGCTTTAAAATATCCTTTCCGAAATTGAAATACGATGATAAATAACAAGCAGAGAGGCAATATCAATAGAGTAGCCGACACTCAAGGGTCCTTCATTAAGCTTTCGGATTATAATTTAGAAGTAGATTTTTTTAATTTCATAGTTAACAGTCTAAAACATAATAATTCGTAATCTACGGGCTTCGATGATTTCAGATATCTAAAATTTTTTTACATGCTTTAAATTGAAATTAATACAACGTTTCTCGTAAATGGAATGAGATACACCAAAAAAGACAGCATTTTTTAATTCAACTAGAAAATTGTATATTAGCATATAAGTTATAATTATAAATAAGTATAATTAGAAAATTCATCAATTAAAAAAAAAAGTGTTAATGATTTGAAGAGAAATTTAAAAAGGGAAAGTCAGGTTAGCGACGGACAACTACTGTGAATAACTCTGCCCGCCTGGGGTGTGACGAATACAAAAGGAACATTATATTGCCGTCGCACCACTTTTAAAAGGACCACTAAAAGGACCTTAAGAGACTGAATCATTCAAATCAACTCTGCTTATAGTCTGAAATGGGCCAGGCTATTTCGCTTGAGAATACTCAAAGATTTCTATCGGTAGGGTATCCCAATATTTGTATGATTTTAAACAGAATCTTGGGAAAACTCTTTTTTAACCAAACATCATTTGAAACAAAGCAATTAAATGTGATTATATTTTTTTGTGAGATCTACAAGAATCATTATTATCATGGGCAGAGGTTGACATTCACTAATGACAGTTTTTCAAACATATAATGACATTTAATTCTTTTGGTTCAGTCAAGTAAAGATATTATAAGCCTAGATGTGGCACAGTTCGAGGAACTCAATGTAAACGGCGCTCCCGGCGAAAATTGCCTGATCTCCCCATGCCTCTTAACACGAAATTCGCACCCACCAACTACTTTGCCCCTGCAATCTTCACCCGTCGAACAAGTCCACCAAATAGCCGATACTCAGTCGGCAAATACTAAATACTTAAAAATATAAAATACAAATTTTATATCGAGAATTTTGATTTATCATTTTCAATTAATGAATCAATTATTTGAATAAATTTTGCATCAAGAAAATATGTAGATGCATAAAATTGACTTCTAAATTGAATTAAAATGTAATTGTATCGTAATAAATATTTTTAGCTGACATCTTTTATTGAAAAAAAAGTCATTTTGCCATTAAAATTTACTGTCTATGAATAATATTATTTTGTTATTTTGAAAAAAAGCGGTAGAAATTCTACTAAATGAAACTATACGTTTCAAGACATTAAAAGTTTTAATTGATAAACATATTTAGTTGAAATTTAAAATAATTAATTTTTTAAATAAATATGATCGTACAGTGTTCTCGCATGTATAATTAATTTAAGTAAACAATAATAATTTGTAAATTTCTATGTTTGTGTAATTAATTATGAATTAAATAAATTATAATAAAACGATAAAATTATATAATAAAATTGTTTTTTATTTTATTTTTTATATAATATTTTATTGAAATTTATGTATATTACTTTGTATGTAAATTATGTCCCGATTTTTTAAATTAAGAACCCCATAATTTCAAAATTGAAAACATTTATTTTTGAATTTTACTCGAGTGGTTGATCAGAATATATAAATATTTTTCCTTGCATTTCTCAATTTAAACTAAAAGGTCAGAAATTATTGGAAAGTTTCAAACACATTTATCTTTTAATTGTTAGTTTGTAATAAAATAATCCGTAAATGAACTATTTATTGTCGCGGGCACATTCTCACCGTGCACTGTACCCGTGGCTCGCAAGTTTGAGCGCGCCTGGGGCGCGCGTCTTTTGATTCCCGCGATTCGCGCTCAGATATTTATTCTTTGCATTTAGAATGCTGGAATGAGACTTTATCAAAAACATCTCTTTAGATTGCAGTATTTATATGTGTGTTCATATTCTGAATTTTTTGCCTGAATAAGTATAGTTAAAGATTAAGTTTCTCAAAGTTCTGTAGGCTTTGAGGTACACAATATTATCGTGACACTCGCGCTGAGCACTCGTTTTTTGACAGACAGTTGTAAATTTATATTTTCTGAAACACCTTAAAATAAACTTAAAAAATACAATCCTTTTTTTATACATTTTTCTCTATCTCGCGTTGTTATGCTAATTATAGGATTTTGGTTTTCATATTATTTTTTATACATGTATAAAGCAATATATCCTACGAGTCCTCTTTTAGATTTTTCACGTATCTTGCGTCTTTTAGCGTGATATGAGAATTTTCGATTATCTGCATACATTGCTTACGATAAAACAAAATTACGAGTCCTATTGAAGAGTGGTTTAAAGAAATTTTGTAGGATTTTTCAAAACCTATCATTTCTCTTCCAGACTTTTTGTCGTATTTTGCGTCATTTGGTTCAAAATTTGAATGTGTGTTGTCAAATTTCGGGCAATTCTAATACTTTCTGCATCATAAATAATAAGAATGTAATGAATTAATACAAATTTTTATCACTTTTTGAGCGAATAACTTTTTTCAATCAATTTGTTTTTGTACCTTTTGTTGTTTTTCCACAAATTTTTCATTTTTATTTTTAATACCATTTTTATGATCAAAACTAAAACTACGTGTCATGTCAAAAAGTAATTCATAACAAATTTGTAGCTCTTTTTTGGGTAAATAATTTTTTTTAAATCATTTTTTTTCGTAACTTGTATAATTTTTTCACAAAGTCTTTTTTTTTATATTTTAAATGTTATTTTTCGCGAATAAAACACAACGTACGCCTCCTACCAAGAAGTGATTATTAACGAAATTGTGGATCTTTTTTGAGATCACAATTTTTTTTGATTCATCTTCTTTTGTATCCTGCATAGTTTGACCACAAAATGGGATTTTTCATATCTCATTATTTTTTGTGCAATAAAAATTAGAATTTTCAACTTTACAAGAAAATCCAAAAAGTTTGTATGATAATCTTGTAGGGCTTTTAAAAAGCAATGCTTTTCTTTCCTTTTTTCATATCGTACGTTGTTTGGCTTATAATTTTGATTTTCGATTGATATTAAAAATTTGGAAATGCTATAACTCTGAGAATTTTTTTTGTATAAAAAAAGTCATCAGGATAAATTGTTTGGCCTTCTGAGTACTATTAATAGCCGTAATTAAAAATTTTAAGTATAAAAAAAAATGAGCTCAAAATTTATATTTTTTATCCAAAATGGCTGTTAACGAACTCGTCCTTTCTTTTCGGACTTGTCGGACCTTTCTTTTCTTATCCTTTCTCAATCATAAATGATGAGAATGAGAAAAATTAGAGGCCCTTTAATTTTTGTTATTAATTTCAGTTTCTAAATCATTTGAATTCTTCAAAGTAAACCGCTGTTACTTTTTTCTGTAATATTGATATTTTATCCAATATAAATAAAATTGAAAATAAAGTTTCTTAAGTATAGTCTCAATATACTTGTTCTCTATCATTCTTTTAATTGTTGTAATTTCGTTTTCTGAGTCTTGTCACTTTTAAAGAATTGTTCTTTTTTCTCTATTTTTAAGAAACCCCCTTTTATCGTTTTTTCGCTGAAATCCTTTTTGGTAGAAAAACTATTATTATATTTGTGGTTCGGAATTCAACTCGTTTGCTTAAAAAATTCTAGTATTCAGTTGCAAATTTTATTATTCTGTAAACAATGCAACTATTTTGTTAAAAAGTCATCTTGTTTCGTTAAGAATTCAGAAGCTCGGTTAAAAGTTGAACTACTTAGTAAAAAAATTATTTTTTTGGTTTTAGATTTAACTCTTTGGTCGAAAATTTAACTTTTCTATTTTCAGAAAATTAATCTTCTGCGGATAAAAAGTCATTCTTAGGCTGAACTCTTTTGTTAAAAATGTAACTACTTTGTTGAAAATTCTTTTTTTTTTTTAAATAAAAATTAATTTTTTTTTTACTAACAAGGTAAACATTTAATTTTTGATTCAAATTGATATTTTTATTAAAAATTAATATTTTCTGGTTTAAAATTACTCCTCCCGACTTTAAAATTCAAAAATCTTGTAAAAAATTAATATAATTTGTTGAAAGCTCGTCTTATTTTGGTAGATCATTAATACAATGCTGGAAAATTCATTTCTTTGGTTAAAAATTTAACTATTTTTTCGCAATTTATCTTCTTCAATTGAAACTTAAACGACTTGGTTAAAAGTTGAACTTTTTCATTAAAATTTCATATTTTTGGACTCCCCTTAATCTTTGGGGTTGACTCTTTTGTTGAAAATTTAATTTCTAGATTTAGTTGAAAATTAATCTTTTTTTTAACATGTAACAATTTTCTTGACATTTTGGGTTTTTTGTTTTGTTCAAAATTAATTTTTTATCTGAAAATTTGCAATTTTACATTTTTGTTCGAAATTTATACTTTATAAGATTAAAATTTAATTATTTTTTAGAACATTCTTTTGTTTTGTTGAAAATTCATCTTTTTGGTAGAAAATTAATTTTCTTGACTTTTTTACATCGTCTTTTTATTAAAAATGCAATTGTTAAGTTCTAAATGAGTATAAAGTATATATATATAAAGTATATATATAAAGCAGGATTCGTTTGTCAATGAACTTTTCCGTGTTTTTTTCATGTTTGTTAAATCCAGTTTTTTTATAATCATATTTCTGCAAGATTTACCTCCTTGGCTTAACATTGAACTTTTTTTTTGACAATTTGGTTTTTTATGTTAACAAATTTTTTTTTAAATTGCAACTTGTCTAGTCTTGAGTAGAAATGGATCTTTCATAAGTTGAAAATTGAAATATTTGGTTGAAATTTCATGGAATTTGTTAAAAATTCGTCTTTTTTGATAAGAACATTAATCTTCTTTGTTGCAAATTCATGATATATTTCGACTTTAAATCTTAGGAATTTAAAGCGTTTCATATTGAATTCAAATCAATTGAAAGTGAGTTTTAAATAATAACTGATACGATGGATTTTATTA
>NC_046664.1:128194762-128196763 GCF_010883055.1 Belonocnema kinseyi | reverse complement strand
ATATCAATCAACATTAAATAAACAAAAGTACAAATTTTGCATTATTTTCCTAGTGTTTTGGTGGAAAAAAAAAACACTTTTTTACCGAAATCTACGGAAAGATAAATTGATTAATAATCACTTTTATTTTGTTGATATTAAAACTGTAGTTTCGAATATAGTTTAATTTCGAGAGAAGCCCGCCAAATAGAAAAGTATATCAATCAACATTAAATAAACAAAAGTGCAAATATTGCATTATTTTTCGAGTGTTTCGTTAGAAAAAAAAACACTTTTTTACCGAAATCTACGGAAAGATAAATTGATTAATAATCACTTTTATTTTATTGATATTAAAACTGTAGTTTCGAATATGATTTAATTTCGAGAGAAGCCCGCCAAATAGAAAACTATATCAATCATCATTGAATAAACAAAAGTGCAAATTTTGCATTATTTTTCGAGTGTTTTGGTAGAAGAAAACACTTTTTTACCGAAATCTACGGAAAGATAAATTGATTAATAATCACTTTTATTTTATTTAAATACTAAATGTGTAATTTCGGATATAATTTGATTTCGAAAGAAGCCCGCCTTATGAATATATGTAGCAGTAAACATTAAATAATCGAAGTTTCAATTTTTGTGTTATTTTTCAAGAGGTTTAGCAGAAAGAAAACCTTTCTGAAAGAATCTCACATTATTTGATCTGGAATAAAGGGTGTCATAAGCAAGGGCTTCGTCTCGATCTGAGGTATACGCAGGTATAAGTTCTCCAATGTTATCGACATTGCAGTTTTCGCAAGGATAGTCTCAAGTCAAGAATAGATCAGTAGTGACCACTGGCGGTAAAGGCGTTAACTAAAAGACCGGTTCTCCACAGAATTTTTCCTGGTTTATTTGGTAAAAAAGGAAGGGCACAATTAAAAATAGAAATTCACGAAAAGCTTCAGTTAAAGAGTAGACTAATTGATAAAAAGAGATATTTCGGGTTTCACTCGTTTCAAAAACCACAAATTGTTTGCCGACGTTTCGTGAACATTGTAGTTCACATCTTCAGGGCTAACCTGAAACTGAGGTATCAGGTCATGATGTTCTTAGGTATACTTTCTACGATGCCTGTGATTAGCCAGAGTGCCCCACCGTGGGGATTGGTCGAACTTGATTGGCCAATCAAGTCTTTTTTAAAAAATGCGGGAGAACGGAAAGCCAAATGGGATTGGTATTATATCTATTGTCCCTATTGATGTTATTAGGGTGTTTTAAGATTTCGATTGCTTCTCTATGTTTTCTTGGAAATTTGTTGTGTGTTTTTGCAATGACTGTTGTTTTATCAAATAAAATGTTATTTCCAGTTTCGATATGATGTTCAGCTAGTGCTGATTGCGTGAAATATTTTAGCCTGACTTTACTTTCATGTTCCTTTATACGTTGGCTCACCACTCTCCCGGTTTCTCCAATATAGACTTTGCCACAAGAACAAGGGATTTTTTATACTCCTGGATTACTGAATGGTGCCTTTTAACTTTGGGGTTATTTAGTAATTGTGCTATTTTCGCAGGTGGTTTAAATATTGTTTGGATGTTGTGTTTGTTGATAATTCTTCCTATTTTTCCTTTGACACCTTGGATGTAGGGTAGGGTGGTGGTCATTTTTCTCTCTCTTTCTTTCGTCGGTTGTGTTGACTTGCTTTTTTGAGTGTGTTTTCTTATTGCTTTATCAATTTGTTTGTTTGTGTAATCGTTCTGTATTAGGATTTGTTTACGTTTTGTAATTGCTTTTGTAAGTTATCTTTGTCTGTCATGGAGACAGCTCTGTATACAAGGGAGTTGATGACCGATTGTTTTTGAGATGGGTGATGGTGGGAGGAGGCATGTAGGTTTCTGTTTGTATGCGTGGGTTTTCTGTAAACTTCATGTCCTACCAGGTGTATACATATGAAACCGGTATTGCCATCTAGCGGCCTGTAGGCACACTTGTAGGCACTGTCGGAACTTACCATTTGTGCTAATTGGCGTATTG
>NC_046664.1:128192105-128194662 GCF_010883055.1 Belonocnema kinseyi | reverse complement strand
TGAAGTAACGTAACCTCAAAATACACGCATTAAAGAGGCGCGCGAAGTATTCAAATCATGAGAAGCGCCAGCCCAGCATCGAAATCTGGAAATATTAAAATCCCAATCTCTTCATTTTATTTCAAAGCAAATAGAGATATAAATAGAATCGCCGAAGTGTTCCGTCAGGCAATCGTGCACCTTCGAGTTTTCAAATTCAGAAGAGGAGAAATGGGTTGCGCGCGCAACCCAGGCATTTATATCGTCTCCTACCATATTCACACGGACATAGACGTGTCATAGTATTGGACCACGTCTCGTTTCAGATCTGGGATCACTGGTCAAGAATTACTGCAACCGAATGCTTACTATCGATTGGGTTTATCGATCGCACCACTGAAAGCGAGTGACAATCTCTTAGATCAAAATTGCGCTGGGGACAAGCAAAGACGAGATCATGATCTAAGAATACACGGTCTAAGGATTCTCTAGGAGTCTAGGGAAGGATGCGACAATGTTCCACATCCACGGAACCGTGAAAAGTGGACAGGAAGTGACGTCAGATTCCCTGAGCACGAACGTACACTTCAGACTAAATGCAAGGTTGTGTCATATACACACACATATTTACACACTGCACCGACGGACAGCTGCCTCCCACTACCCCCACCTAACCTGACCGGAGACCCTAGAGGATCCTTAAGATGTACGCACAAGAAAATACGTATGCAGTATGCTGGAAACAACTCACGTTCGAGCCGGCCGTGTACGCACAAAGAGCACCAACCAATCATACCATGATCTAAGAATACACGGTCTAACCACACGCAACTAAAAAAAAGTTAACCAATAAGGAGCAACTCCACCACTCCTAGCCATATTGGATAAGTAAACGCGCGAGAATGAAGTATATTTAAAAGGAAGTAAATGCAATGAGCGCAGATTGTAAGTAAAAGATAAAAAAAATTATATAGTTTATAAATAGAGAAGAGTACCCAAATATGACATACCAACTCTGTTTGGCGTCATTGTCGGAGTTCTATGAACTGAATTTAACAGTAATATAGGTCATTTTAAAGGAAATTTAGTTTGTCATCAGAAGCTCAAATAAAAAATTCTATTAAAAATTTTTTTATGTTGAAAATACAAAAAATGTAAAAAAGTGCTTTTTCCAAACTTATCAAACTATTCTCATAATATGAGATACCCCAGGAAATAGCTAATAAAATGCAAAATATAATATTATTTTTAATGAAAAACATCATTCTATGTTTCCGAAGTATAAATTTACTGCTATTTAGATATATTTAGTTTTTGCAGTAGTCACAAACACTTTTGTAACAAATTTCCCCCGCGCAGCCAGAGTGTTATAAAAACTACAGGTATGTCATATTATGAGAACCACACCGTGCAACTATGCACTTACTATGCCTGACCTGTACAATGAAAAACTTCAACACTATCGATATTTTCCTACTTAATTATTCAATCCCCATCACTCCAGACAAACTTTACTGCTAAATACATATTTAATGAATAATAAATAGGGTTTAAAGAATTTCCTTCCAAGAACTCGACCACCATCGATTTCACAAAAAGTTCGCCTATAATCTTTAGAAGCCCAATGAGAAATGGACTATACCACGAAATTACTCTTTCTTCAAGGGCTACAAGTTAGGGATAGAACCAACAGAATGGGTCTCTTAGTTAAGCTGATACCCCGTTTTCTCATATTACGAGAATATCTCATATTCGAGTACTTTCCACTAAATTAAATTACTTTGAAAATAATCCAATTTTTGAGATGCGTAATCTAAAGTAAAAACAAGTATATAACATCTAACTTGTAATATAGAAGAAATACTTAGAAATATGGATAACATAACCTCTCAATGCACCTGAGGAATCGTACCTTTTAACACGAATGAAATGAAGAAAACTCATCTTTTTCAGGGTGACTCTTTCACTCACGTCCAAAACTCATTTGACTTTATTAAAAAGATACAACAGATTCACATTCAACCCCAAGACATCATAGTAAGTTTCGACATAGTATCTCTTTTTACGAAAGTACCAATCTCGAATACAATTGATATTATTAAATCTTTCACAAACTTCCCTTCCGAGCTTGTACCTTTGAAAGAACAATGTCTCAATAATACTTATTTCTCGTTCAATAACCAATTCTACGAACAAACCTCAGGGGCAGCAATGTGTTCCCCAATCTCACCTGTAATAGCCACTGTCTTTATGGAACATCTAGAAACTAAAATCTTCAACCAAGCCAAACTTAAACGAGAATTCTAGTTCCGTTACGTTGATGACACATTTGTCATCTGGCGACGTGGACGAGATGAACTAAATAAGTTTTTCGATTTTATCAATCAAGTACATCATAATATCCAGTTCACCATGGAAATAGAACAAAACGTAAAATAGCATTTCTTGGACGTGTTAGTTTACAAAAAATCTTATAACACATTACCAGGTGTATACATATGAAACCGGTATTTTTTCAAGAAAAAAACACATTTATTTCAAGAGAATGATAACAAATATTTTATTCAAAGTATGCGCC
>NC_046664.1:128186888-128192005 GCF_010883055.1 Belonocnema kinseyi | reverse complement strand
TATTTACTATTTTGATTACTTTAAAGTTGTGAATTCTGATGAGCATAAGAATTACAAGTGGTTAACTTCCCTCAAACTTTTAAAATTAAATTTTAATTTGCATGGCACAGTGTAGTCACTGGTTTTTGTAACTAAACAAATTATAAGGAAAAAGATAATACGTTTTAAATAATCAAGAAACAAAAACAAACAAAAAACAGAATTTTAATATAATTTTGATAAATAATTAAATGAGTAGTGAAAACCTTAAATTCTTCCTCGGAATTAAATGTAAATTGTCAATTCGACACTACAGAGAAGTGTAAATATTACTTCAGTCATACCTTAATTATGCGAAAAAAATATATATTTTAGGATTTAAAAATACATGCAGAATAAATTTATACAGTAAAGTATTCGAACCTTCAATTCACAATATTTATAAAAATTATATTTTTTAAAACAATGTTTGAAACTTCGCAACAATTCTAAAATATGACAAGAATTTTTTTAAACTTATTTATATAGTATTTCGAAAATTTCTCTTTTAAAAGAAACCAGATGGGGAATTAATTAAACTTTTTCATTTAACTAAATTCTGAATTAATTAAAAATTTATTAACTTTTTAAATTTATTTACTATCTCGAAAGTGTCCCTTTTTAAAAAACAAACAGTAAAAGAAATTAATTAATTTTAACATAATAATAAATATAATAATCTTAGGCCCTCATTAATTTTAATATTTTCGGCGTGCATAGACAGCCCCGAGTCAGCTATAGATATGACTGGCGAAGGCAAGCGCGAGAATCGAGAAACAGAAAATCACTGGCTCTTTCGGTTTGGCTTTCACCTTGGCCCCACCCCTCCCGTAAACGTTGGCAAAGGACGCGGTTGCCATAGAAACATCGAGAAGTTGAAGAGGGCAGCACCTCGAGGCATGCAAAAATGTAGTTCGATATATATATCGTTCTCCCACTCCGACCTCCCGTGCCGCATCTATGCTTATAATATCTTTGCAGTCAAGCACAGTGATCCCAGATCTGAAACGAGACGTGGTCCAATACTATGACACGTCTATGTCCATGTGAATATGGTAGGAGACAATATAAATGCCTGGGTTGCGCGCGCAACCCATTTCTCCTCTTCTGAATTTGAAAACTCGAAGGTGCACGATTGCCGGTCGGGACACTTCGGCGGTTCTATTTATATCTCTATCTGCTTTGAAATAAAATGAAGCGATTGGGATTTTAATATTTCCTGATTTCGATTCTGGGCTGGCGATTCTCATGATTGGAATACTTCGCGCGCCTCTTTATATGCGTGTATTTTGAGGTTACGTTACTTCAAGTATAAAATATAAATTATATAAATATTAATACTATTATATATATATGTATATATATTATTAATGATAATATTATAATTATGTTATATTATAATAGTCTTATTTAAATCTTGATTTGCATTTGAAAGAAATTAAAGAAATTGCTGATTTTGGATTATGACTTGAAATATTATTTCAGTCTAAAAAATTTTAATTTTTAACCCATTGAATTTGAAATTTTTAAATTAAAAATAGATATTTTCGTTAATTATCATCAATATATGACCGTTCATTTAAAACAATCCATTACAAACAACTGTTAAAAACTACAAATTTGAACAGAATGGTTCGAAATGGAATACCTTGAATTGTTAAATTTGTAATGAGCTGAATATAAAGTTTAAACGCTACAACTTCAATTTAAAAAAAGATTCAGAATTAATTTAAAACTTGAAATTATTTCAAATAATTTGAAACACGATTTAGACTTTTGCAGGTTTAAAAAAAATAATAAGTTTTTTGAGAATTGTACAGTATTTAAAAAGAATAACAAAAATTGTTGTGATTGCTAAGAACATTGAAAATGATTTTTTATTTTGACAAATAAATTTTAAGTGAGTATTTGAAAACATTTTAAAAATTAAAAAGAAAAAATCAGGAAGATTTTAAGAAAATTTTTTTATTTTACAGTTTTTTTTAATTTTAGGAAAAAATATAATTAACAAAATATATCAATTTTCAACCAAAAAGTTGACTTTTTAACAAATTAAATTAATTTTCTATTAAATAATTGGTGTTTTAACTAATACAATGTACAGGATAAAGTTTCAACCAAAAATTGAATAGTTCAATTTCCAGATCAAAACGATTAGTTTTTAATCAATCCTAGAATAGTTACATTTTCAGATAAAAAAATAATTTTTAATCGAAAAAATTAATTTTCAAGAAAGTTGTTAAATTTTGAACCAATAAAATGAATTTTCGACGAAGAAAATTAATGATATACAAAAAAAGAAAAATTTCAAACAAAATGCATGAATTTTCAACGAAATTATTTATTTTAAAGTCAATAAAACGAATTATCTACAAAAAGTTGATTTTTTTCAGCGAAAAATATGAGTTTTCCATCAAAGAGTTAAACTTTCAACCAAATAGTTAAATTTTTAACCATAATTATAAAACCTTGTTGAAAATAACAGTATTTTTTTTACAAAGTAATTCAACTCTTAGTGAAATAATCGACTTTTAAGCCTAAGAATATGTACAGTCCATATTTCAACCAAACAATTGCATTTTTGACCAAAAATGATACATTTTCAACCAAAAAGATTAAATATCTACAAAACAAGGTCAACTTTCAACAAAATATGTGAACTTTCAACAAAATTATTTAATTTTAAAGTCAAAAAGAGTATCATCCACAAAAAAGCTGAATTTTTAACCCAAAAATATGATGTTTCAACCAAAATTTTAATTGTCGACCAAATAGTTTAACTTTCTATCAAATTGTTGACTTTTAACGCCCAAAGATGCAATTTTAACAAAGAAGTAAAATTTTTAACAAAAAATTTAATTTGAAGGCAAATAGTTGAATTTTCAACAATAACTATGAATCCTCAATAAGAAAAAATTAATTTGTTTACTAAGTACTTCAACTGTAAGTGAAAGTTAAACTACTTGGTCGCCAATTAAAATTTTGGTTGAAAAATCATATTTTTGGGTTAAAAATTCAGCTTTTTTGTAGATGATACTCTTTTTGACTATAAAATTAAATAATTTTGTTGAAAGTTCACATATTTTGTTGGAAGTTGACCTTGTTTGGTAGAAATTTAATATTTTTGGTTGATAATTTATCATTTTTGATCAAAAATGGCATTGTTTGGTTGAAATATGAACTGTACATCTTCTTGGGCTTAAAAGTCGATTATTTCACTAAAAGTTGAATTACATTGTAAAAAAATACTGTTTTTTCAACAAGGTTTTATAATTATTGTTAAAAATTTAACTATTTGGTTGAAAGTTTAACTCTTTGATTGAAAACTCATATTTTTCGCTGAAAAAAATCAACTTTTTGTAGATAATTCGTTTTTTTGACTTTAAAATTAAATAATTTCGTTGAAAATTCATGTATTTTGTTTGAAATTTGACTTTTTTTATAGATCATTAATTTTCTTGGTCGAAAATTCATGTTATTGGTTGGGAATTTAACAACTTTGTTGAAAGTTTATTTTTTCGATTAAAAATTATTTTTTTATCTGAAAATGTAACTATTCTAGGATTGATTAAAAATTAATCATTTTTATCTGGAAATTGAACTATTCAATTTTTGGTTGAAACTTTATCCAGTACATTGTATTAGTTAAAATACCAATTATTTGATAGAAAATTAATTTAATTTGTTAAAAAGTAAACTTTTGGGTTAAAAATTGATACATTTTGTTAATTAAATTTTTTTCCTAAAATTAAAAAAACTGTCAAATAAAACAATTTCCTTAAAATCTTCCTGATTCTTTTTTTTTTAATTTTAAAATTTTTTCAAATACTCACTTGAAATTTATTTGTCAAAATAAAAAATCATTTTCAATGTTCTTAGCAATCACAACAATTTTTGTTATTCTTTTTAAATACTGTACAATTCTCAAAAAGCTTTTTTTTTAAATCTGCAAAAGTCTAAATCGTGTTTTAAATTATTTGAAATAATTTCAAGTTTTAAATTAATTCTGAATCTTTTTTTTAAATTAAAAATGTAGCGTTTAAACTTAAAATTTAGCTCATTATAAATTTGGCAATTCAAGGCTTTCTATTTCGAACCATTCTGTTAAAATTTGTATAGTTTTTAACAGTTGTTTGTAATGGATTGGTTTAAATGAACGGTCAAATATTGCTGATAATTAACGAAATTTCCTTTTTTTAATTAAAAAAATTCAAATTGAATGCTTAGAAACAAAAAGTTTAACCAAAAATGGAATAGTTCAATTTCCAGATAAAAGCTGTGATAAAAAATTGAATTGAACAAGGAAAAAAAACGAATTTTCAACGAAATTGTTGAATTTACGAGGGAAAAGGTGAATTTTCAGCCAAGAAAATGAATGATATACAAAAAAAGACAAATTTCAAACAAAATACATGAATTTTCAACGAAATTATTTTATTTTAAAGTCAAAAAGATGAATTATCTACAGAAAGTTGAATTTCTTAAGTGTAAAATATGAGTTTTGAATCAAAGAGTTAAACTTTCAACCAAATAGTTAAATTTTCAACTATAATTATAAAACCTTGTTAAAAAAAAGTATTTTCTTTACAAAGTAGTTCAACTCTTAGAGAAATAATCGACTTTTAAACTCAAGAAGATGTACAGTTCATATTTTAACCAAACAATTGCATTTTTGACCAAAAATGATACATTTTTAACCAAAAAGATTAAATTTCTACTAAAAAAAGGCCAATTTCATTTGAATAAATTTTTAAATTTTAAAGTCAACAAGAGTATTATCTACAAAAAAGCTGAATTTTTAACCTAATTTAAATGCAAATAGTTGAATTTTCAACTATAATTATGAATCCTTAATAAGAAAAAATTAATTTTTTTACTAAGTAGTTCAACTTTAAGTGAATAATCGAATTTTTCACCCAAAAATCATGATTTTAATTTTTAACAATATAGTTGCATTTACAAAAAAACGACTTTGCAATCAAAAAATATTTACAGTAGATAATTCAACCGAAAAATGTAATTTTTAATCAAAAAGTATAAATTTTCCATAAAGCAATTTAATTTCTACAAAGAAAGACGAATTGTTAACAAAATACATG
>NC_046664.1:128185044-128186788 GCF_010883055.1 Belonocnema kinseyi | reverse complement strand
AATAACATTTTTGCACAAACTTTGCAGGATTCAATTCAACAACGATTTATATCAAAATTTATTTTTATTACTTTTATTATTTTTTTTATTAATAAAAAATTACATTTTTCTGAAATTTTTTATATTTTTTTCAAATACTATGCACATTTTCTAACAAATTTTTTCATCCAGAAATATATATTTGATTATTGTATTTTCAAGAAATAAATAATATTTAATAAACAATTTTTTTAATTGTTTAAATTCAGGAATTTTCTAGTTCGGTTATTTTATAATTCAGCCATTTTCTCTGGTGATTGTTAAAATTCAGTAATATCTTATTGTCTGGAATTTTATTTTCCTGAATTTTCCAATTCGACTTTTATATTTCGGGACTTTCATAATTTCGGGAATTTTATTATTTGGTTATTTTTCAATTTGCGAATTTTACAGTTTTGGGAATTTTATTTTTCGACATTTTTCATTCGCTTTTTCCGAAAAATAAAATTCCCACATCTCTGTAAAAATTCCGAAATTATAACATTGTCGAAATATAAAAGTCCCGAATTGGAAAATTCTCGACAATTTACAATCTTACCGAATTTGAGAATTGCCGACAGAAAATTTCCGAATTATACAATATCCGGGCTAGACAACTCTCTAATTTGAACAATCAAAAAATAGTTTGTTTAGAAATTTTTTTTTAATAGAATAATAAAATATTTTTAATTTTTTACTAAAGAAAAAACTTTTTTAATGTTTAAAGTTTCTAAAAATTATTGTTGGAATATAAAATAACAATAATTGAACAAATGTATTTTTTGATAAAAAGTTATTTGAAAATATGCATTGTATTTTTGTACATTACAGAAAACGCTCGCAAAAATGAAATTATTATTTCAAAAAATAAAAATAAAAGTCGCGTTAAATCAGCCTGCATTGAATCCTGCAAATTTTGTTTAATTTAAAGCTCAAGTGTCTTAAATTTATGTTTGTATCACATATTTATACAATTACTGTTATTTTAAATTATAACAATAATTTTTAAAAATTAAACATCAAACAAAGTTTCTATAATAAAAATATTTGATTATTGTATTTTTACTAAATAAATAATATTGATCACAAAACTGTTTTCTCAATTTCTGCAATTCGGGAATTTTCTAGTTTGTATATTTGATCATTAGACAGAATTCGGCCTGGAGTTTTATTATTCGGGAATTTTCAAATTCGATAATATTGTAAACTGTCCAGAATAACGTTTTTATAAAAATATAATTATAATTCCAAATGATAGGGAAATTGTTTTTTCGGTTTTTAGATGTTAAGACGACAGTTCCAAGCCAGATTACGTTTCGCATTGGCAAACAATATTATACGAACAGAATTTCACTGACACATGCGTAAAAAAAATCATGTTCCATAAAGTATATTTTAAAATAAACTTTAAATTATTATAATTTATACAGCTTATTTATTTTGAATTTATTTTAAATTGAAAATGGGTAATAAAGTTTTAATCGCGAGTTTCCATTTGTTTAAATTCTAAGACTTTTCAATTGAAACAGTTTAATTTTTAACGTCAAAATTGGAATATTCTTCAATTTTAAACAAATTTCGAATCGTGTTGTGAAATCAATTATGATTCACTTGTGATTGATGATTCACTTCAATTAAAAAAAGAATCATACTTTATATTCGCAGTTGATAAACTAAAAACGATTTCTATCTAAAATTATAAATTTGAAACGCTTCTAATTTTTAA
>NC_046664.1:128182762-128184944 GCF_010883055.1 Belonocnema kinseyi | reverse complement strand
TTTTGTTACAACTTCAAGCTCTTGCAATTTCATAAGAAAATTCTCAAGAATTCTACTCATAGGCTGCTGTAAGACGGTGGAAAAAAAGCTACAAAAGTCTCCTAATAATATTGAAAAGTGTTGATTATTTCGAAATTTATTAAGGTTATTAAACATCAAAAGAGGGTTGTAAACAATATAAATATGTTTAAACTTTCATGTTTCGTAACTTTTATATTATTACCTCACTCAGTAAAAAGTAGAAAAAAACTAGGGGCATGAGATATGACAGGTAATTAACGAAGTGGAGTAAACGTCAGTAGATTAATTACGACTCGGGTAAACTCAGTAGGCAACCCAATAAGGACCTATTAATAGGGTCTTTATAGAATCTAGATAGTCCCTCACACACTATTAATCAAAAGCATATGCTATTGTTTCTTATTTTGTTGATTCAAATAAAATATTATTAAAATATTAAAAAATTGATCATGCTTTAAATTCTGAAGTGTGATGCTATGGTTACAGTAGTATTAAAGTTTGACCCAGAAAAAAACTGAAGGTATCGTTGAAGGCCTCTCATCCATATCTCTAGGTGATTTTTGAATCATTGAAAAGAAATTATTATTTAAACAATGATATTGTTTATAAAACTTATAATTTGTCTAAACAATCAGTGAACAACCGTCTAGCCATCAGCTCCCCCAATTTCGTCCCCATTTGCACTCCACCACTTTTAGCCATCCTGGTTACCATAGCAACCGTTAGCGTCTCGGTCTTCACTCAAAAGATTTAAAATCATGAATTATGGCTACATTGTAAATCAATGTCCTGTGAAAGTTCTCAATATTCAATTAAGGTGCAAGAAGCGGACACTGCTGACGCTATCCGTTTGTGAAAGCGTGTCGTGTGAAGATTAACTTTGTCAAAATTGTAGTGGTGTACCCTGAGAGGGTTCTTTTGCTCTCATTTAGTGCTTATGTATATATGAAATATAAAAACGGATATAATCATAATACAGGATATGATATCGATATTTTGCATTTATTTATTTCTGCTTTCAGCCCGAAAACAATATTCTTTTTTCTCCTCAGGTGGATGATACTTCATTTCATTCGCGTTAAAAGGTACAATTCCTCAGGTGCCTTGAGAGGTTATGTTATCCATATTTCTAAGTATTTCTTCTATATCACAAGTTAGATGTTATATATTTGTTTATACTTTAGATTACGCATCTCGAAAATTTCATTATTTTTAAACTACTTTAATTTATTTATAAACTATATAATTTCTTTATCGTTTAATTACAATCTTCGCTCATTGCATTTACTTCCTTTCAAATATACTTCATTCTCGCGCGCTCACTTATCCAATATGGCTAAAAGTGATGGAGTTGCTCCTTATTGGTTAACTTTTTTTTAGTTGCGTGTGGCTAGACCGTGTATTCATAGATCATGGGCTAGACCGTGTATTCTTAGATCATGAATCATACGCGATCCATCGCGCTGCTATGGTGCTGACTGGCTACGAACCGTTCACATATCGGACGGCCATTCGAGTCGCAAAAGTTTTTGACGTTGCGAATTTGTTTCAAATGTCGGACCGATAGGTGAACGGTACATAGCCAGCTTGCACCGCAGCAGTGCGACAAATCACACGCCATTGGTTGGTGGTCTGTGTGCGTGCACGGACAGATCGTGCGTGAGCCGTTTCTAGCATACTGCACTCGTATTTTCTTGTATGAACACCTTTAAAATGGTCTAGCCACCAGCCAAAGATATTATAAACGTAGATGCGGTGCGAGCTTAGTTACCCGCCATAAATATAGACGGCGCGTCCGGCGAGAAAAGTCACTTCCCCTCACCCACCGCTTCCCGTAAATAGCACCATCCCATATAGTTTGCCAAGAGCCACTTGGAGCGCTGTAAGCAACTCTCGGCACACCTTCGAGGCGCACTGATGGTAAACTTAGCTTGGACAAGATTCATTTAAATTTAAATTAAATTACCAACATTTCATAACAAACGTAAAATATCCACGCTTTGTAAGACATGGCTATTTTAATAGATACCAGAGAGATATATTTGGAAATAATCAAATAGATTATTTCCAAATATATCTTTGTTATTTCTCATATTTTGATATTCTTTTATAAGTAACAATTTATTTACTTCACCATATTATATTTTTATTCTAACAGATA
>NC_046664.1:128181189-128182662 GCF_010883055.1 Belonocnema kinseyi | reverse complement strand
AGTAGTTGAATTTTCATTGTACAAAAATTAATGTTCAGCTAAATATGAAATAGTTCAATTTTCAAATAAAAAATTAATTTTAAACTAATAACATAACACACTCAACCCTAGATATCGGACTCCTGATAAAGATCTTCCGAACATTGACGCCACGCCGAAAATAGGAGTAAAAAGAGAAGCGATGGGTGTGCCGGCCTCTATCTGGATACTTCCCCACCAAGGCCAGTCCCAAAATCGACCCAATATCAAAGTTTCAGTGTAGTTGATATTTCAAACACAAGTGATGACTCTAATTAAGCTTACTCTGGCGATTTCTTTATTTTCACTGGCCGATAAAATAATACAATCTTTTGGAAAATATTTAATATACAATCTTTTATATATTGAATAAAAAAATTTTAATTGAAAAAATTAAATTATCTAACTTATTATCATATATAATTATTTAAATAGCAAATTCCTGACTTTTACAAGATTTTTGTCTAAGCCACTGACTAACCAGCCAACAAAATCCATTCGTTTTCCGATTTACAGGTTTTAGATAACCTGGAGTAAGCTCACATACACTTAGGTACATGAATAGATCTAACAGTAGTAGAAAAAATTAAGTCTGGTGGAGCCTGACCATACCTGAAAATGCGCGGTCAAGCAATTTCATTCAGCACCTAGAATCCTAAAACCTAATTCTCTTCAGGAGGACGACTGAAAATTCTACAAAAATAAAATATTCCAAATAGAAAATGTAGTTATTAGAAAATTACAGTTTCAGATATTTTGTTATTTCAGAAATTATATCACGTAAATTTTATATTGTGCTTCTTTTTCAAATTCAGTAATATCATAATCTGTATAGGAAGTTTTATTATTTAGGAATTTTTAAATTGGAGAATTTCAAATTGTCGTGAATTTTCTAATTCCTGGAATTCAACTTTTTTTTTTAAGTAACAAAAGTTCAAACTTTGCGTTATTTTTCGAGTGTTTTGGTAGAAAAAAAAAACACTTTTTACCGAAATCTACGGAAAGATAAATTGATTAATAACCACTTTTATTTTATTGATATTAAAACTGTAGTTTCGAATATAATTTAATTTCGAGAGAAGCCCGCCAAATAGAAAACTATATCAATCAACATTGAATAAACAAAAGTGCAAATTTTGCATTATTTTTCGAGTGTTTTGGTAGAAGAAAACACTTTTTTACCGAAATTTACGGAAAGATAAATTGATTAATAATCACTTTTATTTTATTGATATTAAAACTGTAGTTTCGAATATAATTTAATTTCTAGAGAAGCCCGCCAAATACAAAAGTATATCAATCAACAGTAAATAATCAAAAGTACAAATTCTGCATTATTTTCCGAGTGTTTTTGTGGAAAAAAAACATTTTTTTACCGAAATCTACGGAAAGATAAATTGATTAATAATCACTTTTATTTTATTGATATTAAAACTGTAGTTTCGAATATAAATT
>NC_046664.1:128179390-128181089 GCF_010883055.1 Belonocnema kinseyi | reverse complement strand
ACAATTTTTATAAAATTATTATTCAGGTGCCGGAGATTTCATTTTTTTGGATTTTTCATTCATCCCTTTCGGAATTTTTTCCAGTGGTCCCATATTTTTATAATTCCTCTTAAAATTATGTCTTTTTTCAAAATAAAAAGTCAACATTTCAAAAAAATTCAAAATCATCAAAAGTATCTATTCTCTTTTAAATTATTTTAAATCTTTTAAAACTATTTAAAAAATTTTTTGGAACTTTTAAATGTCTTTAGACTGATTCCTATTTTTTCTAACATTTTTGTAAAATCCTGCACACAAAATTGTTTTAAGAGCTTCCAGATTTTTTCTAATATTTTAAATCTATTGAAATATTTTGAAATATTTTTAAACATTCTCTTTGAGTTATGTACTTTTTTGAAATAAAAAATCATTTTAAATCTACCCAGAAATTTTTATTGTTATCCTAATATTTCAAATTCTTGAGAAGCTCCAAATTCTGTTCTTTTCTTTGAAACATTCAGAAACCTCCAGCTTATTCGATTTTTTTCTAAATTAATGCTTATTTAACTGTTCTTTAAGAATAAAAATAAAATACTTTTACCTTCGAAATACAAATAAAAACAAATAAATCAATTATAATCGTAACATTCCAAGTTTAAATTTGTCACTCTGAATTGTGTGTGTGACGATTTGTCCCGGTCTCAAGTCCAGCTCAATATTTAGAACAGCCTTCATTTTTTTGAAATTGTAATTTTTCGGTTGTAACTTACCGGGCAATAATTTTATTCTTTGAAAGATTTTCTACAAATCTTATTAAAAATGTTTATATTCTTATCCAAAATGAGAAGGTATTAGTTTTTAATGAAAAATAAGTTTTTCGGATTTTATCAAATGTCGACATTTTGAGGCCCTTTGAGTCAGAAAAACAAGTTTTTACGTCGGGACCTGTTTGTCTGTCCGGTGTCGTCGTTGTTGTAGTTGTCTGTATACTGGATAACTTTCGAAATACTGGTCCGATTGGATTGGGCTTTGACACACTGTTCGAAAGACCAAAAAGAAAGATCGAGTTCGTTAAACAGCCATTTTTGATAAAAATTCAAAAAGTTGATGCTTTTTAAAAAATTTTTAGACCAATTTTTTTAAAAATTGGACAATTCTATCCACAGCTATTTATAATACAAAAAAATATGAACAATTTATCCTGACAACTTTTTTTGATAAAATCAAACTTACCAAAGTTAAAGGATTTAAAAATTTTTAAAAACGAAACGAAAATGGACATTTGAAGCAAAAAAAGCTTGATATGGAAAAAAGTCAAGAGGCGAGAAACGCTACTTTTTCAAGGCCCCATGATTATTTTATCACATTCTCATCCATAATGAGAAGAGTTTTATGCGAAAAATGACTTCCGCGAATTTCATGAAATTTCGACGTTTTGAGGCTCCTTGAATCAGAAAAACAAGTTTTTACATCGGTATCTGTCTGTCTCTCTGGCGTCTACGTCGTCGTTGTTATTGATGTTGTGGTTGTCTGTATATCGTACAACTTTCGAAAGAATAGTCGGATTGGATTGTGCTTTGGCACACAGATTTTTTATTTTAAGAATTGTATGTAAAATTTGTATTATTTTTATTTTTATAACAAATATTTTTCTTCAATTAAATTGTTGCAATAAAAGTGTTTCGAAGAGATTTTTATAAAAATCTTTCGGGGAATAAAA
>NC_046664.1:128178269-128179290 GCF_010883055.1 Belonocnema kinseyi | reverse complement strand
TCCCAAATTTTTAAGACAAAATATTGATTATTAAAGAAAAAAAGCCGTCGGAACCTAAAACTGGTAAAATCGACAATTTTTTAAGTATCACATGCCCTTAAGAACTTGAGTTTTAATATTAAAATTGCTTAATTTTCAGAATATAGCCTTACTGTTTGAATTTTCAGAATTTTCGTTATAAGTTATAGGTTAGGTCAAAAATAACATTTTGGGATTCGAAATTGGTACAACGCGAAAAATTTTTAATTTAAAATTTAAAAATTAGAAAATACACCATTTTCCATGTTCATTTGAAATCCAGCGAGTCACTTTCTTTCGATTCCTTTGAAAGTCGATCTTTTGCTTTCAGTTTTCTTTTTAAAATATACATTGAATTCTATGAATTTCAAATTAAATGTTTGCAGCTGCATTTAGATTGAATTATACAAAGGTTTTTTGTTTTATATATAAATTAATTAAAATATTTTATTCGTTTTTCACAATTGTAATTTATAACTTCTAAAATGGAATAATTGTAGCTCAAACATGAAAAAGTATAGACTAATTTCAAATTTAAAGAGGTTCTAACACATATATTGAACTATTAAAACCTCTGATCTTTTTTAAGGTTTTTAAAACTCTTTTAAAAACTTGCTTTAACAATTTTGATTGTGATTTCTTAATAAAAGAATAAGTGCTATTTAGTCTCCAGAACAGCAATTTCAAAAATATTTAAACTCTTAATAGTTGAGACATTTTAAATTTGTAGTCTTCACAGTATATTGAATAATTTCAAATTTAAAGCTATTTAAATATGTCATCTGAATTTTTAAATTCAAAGTGTTCGATAATTTTAGATTGAAACCTCTCAAATTATTTATTTACAAATTAAAATCGTACAACTTTAAGTTTTATTGATTTTTTTATGATTTGTCACCCATCCCCCCCCCCAATTATTTTTTTTATAATAAAATAAAGCCCGATTTTTGTAAAAATTAACAAATATATATTAACGCTTCACTCAAGGTAATTTTTGTTCAAA
>NC_046664.1:128176173-128178169 GCF_010883055.1 Belonocnema kinseyi | reverse complement strand
CAATTAACAGAAAGATGGGGGGCGATTGAGGAATCAAAATACAATAAATGGTATAAGATGATAAAAAAGGAAGTGCTGCCAAAGTATTTAGAAAAGGGATGGAGAGAGAGAAGGTGAACCAGAATAGCAAGCTTTAGGCTGGGAAACGAGGTAAGGGAGGGAAAAAGAAGAGAACAGAATGTGTAGAATATGTGAATGGGATGAGGAAACATGGGAGCATGTATGGGAAGGATGTAGGAGAGGAATGGAAGTTAAAGGAAGCTGGCAAGAAAATGTGGTTAAGATTCTAGGCGAAGATGGATTAGGAGAAGAATGGATGAAGGAGTTAGAGGGTGTTAGAGGAGCAAATGAGGGAGAATGAAAGAATGCACGTGAAAAAGGTAAATAGGGGTATAAAAAAAGTGAAAGAAAACGGAAACGGAAGTCGCTTAGATTAGAAGCGTGAAAATTGTAAGTAATGGTAAAGTAAAAGATAAGTAGACTAAGATGCGTTTGCGTTCTCATGCACTCTCTCTCGCTTGCACTCTCGCTTTCGTTCGTTCGCTCACTCGCTTGCTAACAAGTCCTAAATTGCGCTATCGCAGGAAATAGAAATAAGGAACTAGATATAAGACTTTATGTAAATAGTTGTAAATAATTGTATATATAGAAAGGATAAGATTGTAAAAAATATATAGATTTAAACTGAAAGATTGTAAGGAATGGAAGTCATGTAAACCCTTAGGGGACACATTATGAATAAAGAAAAAGAACTTAAAATTGATCTCATCACAAATTAAAAAATTCAAGGCTTTCTATTTCGAACCATTCTGTTCAAATTTGTATAGGTTTTAACAGTTGTTTGTAATGGGTTGTTTTAAATGAATGGTCAAATATTGCTGATAATTAACGAAAATTTCTTTTTTTAATTAAAAAATTTCAAATTGAATGGGTTAAAAATAAAAATTTTTTAGACTGAAATAATATTTTAAGTCATAATCGAAAACAAATAAATTTATTTTCTAACAAATAATTGCTGTTTTAACTAATAAAATTTACAGGATAAAGTTTAACCGAAAATGGAACAGTTCAATTTCCAGATAAAACCTGTGATAAAAAATTGAATTGAACAAGAAAAAAAACGAATTTTCAACAAAATTGTTAAATTTTTAAGGGAAAAGGTGAATTTTTGACAAAGAAGATTAATGTTCTATAAAAACACGATTTTCAAACTTAACCAATATATACGATTAATTTTTAATCAATCCTATAATAGTTACATTTTCAGATAAACATAAATAATTTTTAACGGAAAAAATTTATTTTCAACGAAATTATTTAATTTTAGAGTCAAAAAGACGAATTATCTACAAAAAGTTGAATTTCTTAAGCGAAAAATATGAGTTTTCAATCAAAGAGTTAAACTTTCAACCAAATCGTTAAATTTTCAACCATAATTATAAAACCTTGTTTAAAAAAACGTATTTTTTTTACTAAGTAGTTCAACTTTAAGTGAATAATCGAATTTTCCACCCAAAAATTATGATTTTAATTTTTAACAATGTAGTAGCATTTACAACAAAACCACTTCGCAACCCAAAAATATTTACAGTTGATAATTCAACCGAAATTTGTAATTTTTAATTAAAAAGTATAAATTTTCCATAAAACAATTTAATGTATACAAAGAAAGATGAATTTGTAACAAAATACCAGATTTTTTAACCAAAAATGGTATAGATTAATTGTCAGTTTCAAAAATGTATTTTGAACGAAAGAGATGAACTTTCAAATAAAAAAAATAAAAATTTGAACAAAGTAGTTGAACTTTTGATAGAAAAGGGGACTTTTTACAAAATAGTTACATTTTCAACAAAGTAATTAATTTCTCAATCAAATAATTGAGTTTTTATCCTAGCGAGATGAATTCCGAAATCGCCAATTTCTTTAATTTCTTTCAAATGTGGATCAAGATATAAATAAGACTATTATAATATAACATAATTATAATATTATC
>NC_046664.1:128173742-128176073 GCF_010883055.1 Belonocnema kinseyi | reverse complement strand
AATTATATTATATTATAATAGTCTTATTTAAATCTTGAACCACATTTGAAAGAAATTAAAGAAATTCGTGATTTTGGAATTCATCTCCTTTGGACAAAAACTCAATTATTTGATTGATAAAATCATTATTTTGTTGAAAGTGTGACTATTATTATTTCACTAAGAGTTGAACTACTTTGTGAACGAACGTCAAAAAAACGAATTATCTACAAAAATTTAATTTTTTTTCGGCGAAAAATATGAGTTTTCAATTAAAGAGTTAAACTTTCAACCAAATGGTTAAATTTTTAAACATAATTATAAAACCTTGTTGAAAAAAATAGTGGAGGAGACTACCCAAATATGAGATACCAACTTTGGCGTGATTGTCGGAATTCTATGTACTAAATTTAAAAGTAATATAGGTCATTTTAAAAGAAATTTAGTTTGAATTAAGGAGCTCTAATAAAAAATTTTATAAAAAATTTTTTTATGCTGAAAATACAAAAAATGTAAAAAAGTGCTTTTTCCAAACTCGTCAAACTATTCTCATAATATGAGATATCCCAGGAAATAGCTAATATAATGCAAAATAAAGTATTATTTTTAATGAAAAACTTCATTCTATGTTTCCGAAGTATAAATTTACTCCTATTTAGATATATTTAGTTTTTGCAGTAGTCACAAACACTTTTGTAACCAATTTCCCCCGCGCAGCAACAGTGTTATAAAAACCACAGGTATCTCATGTTATGAGAACCACACCGTGCAACTATACACTTACTATGCCTGACCTGTACAATGAAAAACTTCAAACCTATCAATATTTTCCTACTTAGTTAATCAATCCCCATCACTCCAGACAAACTTTACTGCTAAATACATATTTAATAAATAATAAATAGGGTTTTAAGAATTCTCTTCCAAGAACTCGACCACCATCGATTTCACAAAAAGTTCGCCTATAATCTTTAGAAGCCCAATGAAAAATGGACTATACCACGAAATTACTCATTCTTCAAGGGCTACAAGTTAGTGATAGAACCAACGGAATGGGTCTCTTAGTTAAGCTGATACCCCGCTTTCTCATATTACGGGAATATCTCATATTCGAGGACTCTCTTCCATTTTTTTTTTACCAAGTAATTCAACTCTTAGTGACATAATCGACTTTTAAGCCCAAGAAGATGTACAGTTCATATTTCAACCAAACAATGGCATTTTTGACAAAAAAAATATATTTTCAACCAAAAAGATTAAAGGAAGAGAATAAAAGGTTTGAGGAAGAGGCGGAGAAGGCTAGGACGGAAGAAGAGGTATGGAAGGTAGTAAATAGAGAAAGAAAAAGAAGAAAAAGAGTAAACCAAGATATTGAAATGACAGAATGGAAGTAATATTTTTTGGATTTGCTAGGAGGAGTAGAGAGAAAAGTTGTAAAGGGAGGAAAATATGGTAGAGAAAGAGACGAGGAAGAGGAAATTTCAAGGGAAGAAATAGTTAAAGTTTCAGTAATAATAAAGGATGGAAAGGCATCTGGTATAGATGAGATCCCAAATGAAGTATGGAAATATGGAGGGGAGGAATTAGACGAATGGGCATGGATAGTGTGTAATAGAGTATGGAGAGGAGAGGGGTTTAGAGAGGCGTTTGACTCATTAGTCCGAGGCGAAATAGACAAAGTTATGGTAAAGAAGGGGATAAGAGAGGGATTAATAAAGAGAGTACCAGAAATTTTTAGGGAGACAAGAAGCAGTGTAAAGGTAGGAGAGCAAGTAGGAGATAGTTTCTGGTTGGTGAGAGGTGTGAGACAAGGGTGTCATCTGAGCCCACTTTTATTTAATTTATTAATATCAGACTTGGAAGAAGAAATGAGGAGAAAGGGTTGGGGAGGAGTTAGGATAGGGAAGGAAAAGATATATACACTGGCATACGCAGACAACATAGTGTTGCTGGCAGAGGATGAAGAAGGGATGGCGGGATTAATTACAGGATTAGAGAAATACTTAGATGGGAAAAAGCTGAATGTAAATGTAGAAAAGACAAAGATAATGAGGTTTAGGAAAGGAGGAGGAAGGAAGAAAGAATGGACAGGGAGATGGAAAGGAATAAAGTTAGAAGAAGTCAAAGAGTATAAATATTTGGGATATATCTTGCAGACGAATGGAGATCATACAGCTCATGTAAGAGAAAGGATAAAAAAAGCAGCGGGGCTAATGAAACAGATATGGGGAATAGGGAAACGGAGGTTCAAAAAAAATTGGAGAAGGAGAATGTGGTTATTTGATACGCTGGTATGACCGGTTTTAGGTTATGGAGCAGAGATATGGGGATGGAAAGAAAGGAAAGATATTG
>NC_046664.1:128171999-128173642 GCF_010883055.1 Belonocnema kinseyi | reverse complement strand
AATATTTGTGTAATTTCTATTTTATACTTGAAAGAGCATAACCTCAAAATATACGCATATAAAGAGGCGCGCGAAGTATTCAAATCATGAGAATCGCCAGGATCACTGAGCCAACTGCCGCACTCGATCCAAGATGTCAGAAAGTTCGGGTGCTGTTTTCCCTAAATACGCCGCTGATAACCAAGATGTGGTGGGCTGATAACCAGGGTGTGGTGGAGTGTGACTGGCGACGAAACTGGGGGAACTGGTGCAAAGATATTAAAAACGTAGATGCGGTACGGGGCGTCGGAGTGGGGAATTATATATATAGGACATCACATTTTCTGCCCTATCGAGGTGCTGCCCTCATCGTACTACGTAGTCGAATTCTTGTTTTCTCATTCTTCGTAAAATATGACGGTAAAGCAGTAGAAAGATTTTTTGAGGTTAGAAAAGTTTGACATGTATGTATCGCTGAATTTTTTCAGATCCTTTGACAAATTATTTTTTTAAATTGAAATAATCAAATATTTATACCAAAGAAACAACTTTTTTAATGTTTGAATTGTTTAAACATTATTGTTTAAATTTAAATTAACAATAATTAAAACAAAATATATTTCTGGATAAGATATTTTCGTTGAAAATGTATATAGTATTTTTTAAATCACAAAAGTTCTTCCGAAAAATCGAAATGTTAATTAAAAAACACGTGTTTTTGTATATGAATTTATCGGTAAAATTTTTTTAATAATTTTAATTTTAAATTCAAACAATTTTTAACACTTAAAATATTAAACAAAAATTTATTTGATAACAATATTTTATATAATTACAGAAAATTTGCTCTAATTATAATCTCGGCGCTCAATCTTGTCAATTTTTTCCTACAGTATTAATAAAGAAAAATTGTATGGAAATTTTTCATATCACAAAGTTAAAGATAATCACAATTAAAAATTTAAAAATTCGCTGTACATTCAATTTTTATTCTTGGATCTTGGCGATTTTTTTCTAATCCATTTCAGTCACTGGTAGGCTTTTTTGACATCTAGGTATGTAAAAAAGGTAAACTTCAGAAAATTAAAAAACTAATTCAAGAACTAATTATTCTTTTACGATGCCAATACAATTTACACAACACTAATTTAAAATTTGCAAATTTTTAGGCCTTCAGTTTAAGGGCATGTGATACTTACAGTTTCCCCGGCTTTTTTTCCACAAAAATGAAAATTTTCAAAAACTGAATTCGGAGATGCTATAAAATATCATAATGGACGTCCCAGGACTCTTTTTTGAAGGATAATAACAAAAAAATGTATTGTGCTAAATAAAAATTTTATGCATATGTATTATTTTGAGGTTACATCGTTTTTCATCTCTGCCTTTCCGATAATCTGGAAATTATTTATGAAATAAACTTTTTTGATTGCCTGCAAAAAGGGTTATTTCCGGGAGATTAGTTACTATGTTTATTTGCAGGTCCAAAGTTTTCGGCCAAAAATATTGTGTAGTTTGAAAGTAACGCACAGGAGAATTGTAACATACATAACCTCCAAATATACATACGTTGTTAGCAATATCAAAAAATTTTTTGAAAAAAAAACACAAATAAAGTGTGTGGGGACGTCCGTTAGCATGTTCTTTATCATTTCCCAAATTGT
>NC_046664.1:128167011-128171899 GCF_010883055.1 Belonocnema kinseyi | reverse complement strand
ATAATTTATATTTTATACTTGAAGTAACATAACCACAAAATACACGCATATAAAGAGGCGCGCGAAGTATTCAAATCATGAGAATCGCCAGCCCAACATCGAAATCTAGAAATATGAAAATCCCAATCTCTTCATTTTATTTCAAAGCAGATAGAGATATAATTAGAATTGCCGAAGTGTTCCGACCGGCAATCGTGCACCTTCGAGTTTTAAAATTCAGAAGAGGAGAAATGGGTTGCGCGCGCAACCTAGGCATTTATATCGTCTCCTACCATATTCACACGTACATAGACGTTTCATAGCATTGGACCACGTCTCGTTTCAGATCTGGGACCAATGAGTTGGCTTTCTCTTTCATTCGCGCCAATGCAGTGAGTATGGTGGGGGCGTCGATTCACTCCATGTTATTGTGCTCAGTTGCTTTTTCAATAAACCTTGTTTTTTATTGTGGATTCCATACAAGGAAGGAATTTTATCAGTGACTTATTGTAGCAATTACAAATGAAACTTTAGCAAATTGAATATTCGGAATTTGGAATATTTATATGTGATAATGTGCAGCAATAATGTACGTGGCATACGAAAGTCAAAAAGGCTTTCTGAGTTATGAAATTCACCTATTTCTAGGTTTTTAGGAATCATCTTTGCTGGATTCAACAGGAATTAATATGATCTCGGAAATTTAAAAGGCTTGAAAGATAAAAATAAATTATTGTTACGAAAATATAAATTTTTTTATTTGATTTGGAAAGAAATTGGATAAACTCGGAAAGAGTAAAGTGGGTAGTCATTCTGAAATATTCGGCGACATTCGGAAAGAAATTCCAAACATTTGATGTACTTCGGAAATGATCGGAAAGAAATCGGAGATTGGGACATTCGGAAAGTTTCATGGAACAGCTTAAAGTTCGGAAAGAAATGGCATGGAGAATAGATAAGGCAGGAGTCTCCACAATCCACAGGTGCAGCGTGACCCAGAATCGCTCGACCTTTTTGTAGATCTACCAATTTTTTTTCGACGGTAAATTGAGATAAAATTTATGACCCCACACAAAAAAATCTCGGAAGGGCTCGGTTCTGACCGTTGAACCTGGAGGAGCTTTTTTTCTGGTATGGCTTAACGGAACTTGTAACAAAAGGGATTTGGTTTTAAGTAATTAAAATTTTAAACTAACTAATTGACGATAGTTGTTTCTAAATGAATTTGTGCAACATAAGTAATTCAAATCTTGTATTAAATTTTATCATTACAAATTCAAAGCTAATTTAACCGTTCAAAATGGAATTATTAAAAAAATTTAACTTTTAAATAAAAATAATTTTCAATTTGAGGCATTCAAGTTTTAAATAATTATAAAATTAATATATATTTTTTATAAACTTAAATCTTAATTTTAAAATAAAATTTTTAATTATTCATAAACAAATTGATTTTCAGTTAATTTGAATTGTGAGTATAAAACATTAAAATTGCATTAATTATTTCATTTAATATCATTATAGCAACAAAAACTAAACATTGATTATTTTATTTCGTAATTCTCAATTTTACCGTGAAGATTCCAATTTTAGCGTGAAGTTTCCAATTTAATGGAGGGTCTCGAGTTTAAGGGTTCTAAGGGGCTCAAATCAGGTAAAGGATTTTGACAGTTCTCGGTCAGAGCCGAGTAGCTCTGACCTACTGGCCTGAGATCGCTATTAGACACCAGGATCGCTCTTTGGAGACCTCTGAAATAAGGAGACACATCTGTAATGCATGGACTTGACCAAAAACTGGCACTTTTCTGTTGCCACTTTTCTGTTGCTCGATAATACATTTATCTCGCGCTCGGCGCCAGTGTCTCCAGAACGTAGGATTTTTCGGCCCCTGCCACTCTACCATCAGGGAGCGACACATTCAAACGTAGCGTGTTGGTGAGTCAGCTCTGCTACATGTTGCGTAGGCCAGCCTCCTGCAGAGCCGAAAATGCACGAGCACGAGCCCCCCCCCTCCTCCCCCGACTTCACGATTTGTTTTCGGTGGCTAACTGGCTATTTGGAGGAGTTTTTATGTAAACTGAATTTCGCAGGGTGTCAAGAGAATGAAAGTTCAGGCAATTTTTCTATGTTCTATAATTTTAGAAAAAAAAATAAGGAAATTAATTCTTATCAAGCCTTCTTGTGCAATTTTGTTGACATTTTTTTTTAAATTTATTTTGGTTTAAAAAATGTGCTTTCAAATTTGCTTAAGTTTAAGAGATTTTTTTAAAAGAATTTTTTAAGGTTTCACGAAAATGAAAAAATTCTTTTAGGTTTCTAAAATAATTAATATAATTTTTTATTTTGAAAAATTGATTTAAAAAAATTCCAATACATTTTAAATTATGTTTAAAATGGTCAATAAAGAATCTGAAGATTCTAAGGCAATGTTTTTCATTTTGCCGAATTAAAAAAAAAATCAGGAAAAATTTAAATAGTTTTTACTGATTAGAAGGCTTAGAAGGTCCGACAAGATTAGAAACAAAACTTTTTCAAGATTGGTAGGAAAATTTGTAATAAATTTTACTTTAGAAAACGTACTTTATGAGAATATTAAAAAAGGTTTTTAAACATGAGAAAGGATTTCTTAAAATTTTAAAGAAGTCTGTAGAAGGTTTTAAAGAAAAATGTTTCAATTTGGAAGATTATAGATAATAAATAGATAAAAATCAAGTAAATGCAAGAAATATTAAGAAGAAGCGAAGAGATTCAAATCGAATTTTAAACTTAACTTCTGTTAGAGACTTCGATTTTTAAAGAATTCAAACATAAACTTTAGAAAATTTATAGGAATTCCTAAAGATTTCAAGGAGGTAAAACTATTTTTCTTAAAATTCTTGGGAAAAAATGAGAAGATTGTGTCAATTTTTTCGCATCTTGAATCCAGGAACATAATTCTTATTGAACCTTTTTGTGCAATTTTGTTACACAATTTTTTAAATTATATGTTGGTTTAAAAATCTACTTTCAAATTTGAGTAAGTTTAAGTGATATTCAGGAATTTTAAAATAATTAAAATATAATTAAAACTTGTATGTATGTATTTAATCTCTCCCTTTTACGGGTTTGAGGGCTTACGCTCCCTGTGCATATATTTACAATTCCATCCTTAGTCTAACTTAACTACTACTTATATTCTACTCTTTCGCATTACGTAGGATAAACAATAGTAACAGTAGTGATATTAATTCCTAAAATGAGCGAGCTTCCAGTGCTTCCGTTTCCTCTTACTATAAAAAAATGCATTTTACACGATATTTAAAACAATTTTCGTTTTTTACTGTCACTTTTCAGGATCACCCGTTTGGCTCTGCCCTACTCCCTTGCTTTCCCTTACTTCATCCAATTTCTTCATCCACATCACTCCCTGTCCACTACCATCCAAGAACCATCTTACACACTCATCCACACTCAACTGTCCCTCTTCCTCTCCTGTGCATCTCTCTAATACATGTGCCCATGACTCCATTTCGTATCTACATACTCTGCATAAATTCTCCTCTTCATTCATCCAATATCTGCATTCTCTCACTCCTTCTCCCATTCTGAACCGTACAACCCTACTCCATTTTTCTTTCTTTTTTATTTTTTGCAGATGTTCTGGTTCCGTCAACCCTTTGACCATCATATACCATCTATTGTACCTCGAATCTATAATCTTTGTCCATCTCTCTTCTCCTTGTTTAACCAATAGCTCTAACTCTATGTCTTGCCACTCCATAACCCCTTTTTAGCTTCTCTTCAAACCTCCATGCTCTCTTAATTTGTCTAGTAACCATATTTTCTCTTCCTAACTCTTCTTTTAACATATATCCTGGGTAGCTCCAGCTAACTCCCATTACCCACCTCAGAAATCGCTCATGCATGCTCTCTACTTTCCTATGTTCCTTCCATCCCCAGATCTCCACACCATACCACAACACCGCCCACACCAACGCATCAAACAACCAGACCCTTATTCTCCAATCGTTCTTGAACCTTCTCTTTCCTATACCCCATACTTGGCCCATTACTTTACTCCCACATTCAATTCTTTTCCTCACCTGCAGCTCGTTTCCTCCTTCGGCCTCAAACCAAAAACCTAGGTAACAGAACTCCTCTACAATTTCCACTTTTTGTCCGTTCATCCTCCAAACGTAATTTATTTTGCTCTTTCTATTTCTGAAACACATCACCTTTGTCTTATCTACGTTCACCGCCAGCTCTTTCGTTCCCACATACTCTTCGAAGATTCTTATCATTAGGGTCATCCCCTTCTCATCATCTGCTAATAGTACATCGTCCGCGTATGCTAGAGAGTATAGTTTGCTATTACCCAAAACCGTTCCTCCTTTCCCTTTCTCCTTTAGCTTCTCCTTTAAGTCTGCCAATAGGATACTAAATAGTAACGGACTCAAAGGGTACCCTTGCCTTAGACCTCGGCTTGTCCAGAAAACCTGCCCTTTTTTCTTTCCTATTTTCACCCTAATCCTGGTTTCAGTAAAAATTTCCTTTATCCTCTGCACTAACTTTTCCTCTACACCCCTCTCTTTCACTGCCTCTTTCTACCTGACTCTCCAACCTATTTCTTAAGATTTCTGCATATATTTTATAGCCGACTGACATGAGACTGATCCCTCTGTATTCCTCTACCTTCTTTCCTTCCCCTTTCTTGACAAGCAGTACCACCAGTCCCGTCATCCACTCTTCCGGCCAACCTTCCCCTTTCCATACCTTGTTGCAGATCTTCCACATCCCATCCCTAATCCCTTCTCCTACAAACTTCATGGCTTCGTTCTCCATCCCATCTTCTCCCGTCGCCTTGTTTCTTTTTAACCTATTTATTGCTTCATCCACTTCTTTTCTTGTTATCTCGTTCCCTTCCTCCATT
>NC_046664.1:128152366-128166911 GCF_010883055.1 Belonocnema kinseyi | reverse complement strand
TCATGTTCTTTTTTCCTCCTGTTATACTCCTCCTTCTCCATTTCCCCTCTTCTCCATTTGCTCACACACTCTTTTATTCTTTCTTTACTCTCCCAGCATTCCCCGTCCCACCAGCATCTCTTTCCCCCTACTCTTTCTTCATTAGTACCCAGCTCATCCTTTACCTTTTCAATGGACCCCTTCAATCTTTCAACTAACGAGCCTATTCCCTCCTCTTTTTCATACATAACCTTCTCCTTTTCCATCTATTGTTTAAACTCGTTTAATTTATTTACCCCCCAGATTCCCATTTTCGTGTTTCGTTCGCACCCTTTTTCCTTTCTCCTTCTGTCGCGCTTACTGACGCACTATGACCGAGAAGTGCTCGGACCCTATCTCATTCCCTACCTTCATACTCCCTATCATATGCCGCATTCTTTCTTCAGCCAAGATGTAGTCTATTACTGTTGCTCCCTTTCCTATGAATGTGATCTCCCCGTCCTCATCTCCTTTCATATTGCCATTGCATATAAACCATCCTGTTTCTCCTATCATGTCTAGTAACTTCCTCCCCTCCCTGTCCGTCTCTCTATGTTTGGAGTTCCTTATTTTATTTTTTTGGAGTTCCTTATTTATTTTTTATTAAGGTTCCTAGAAATAATTAAAATAATTTTTTATTTCGAAAAATTAATTTTAGGAGATTATTTTAAAGCATTTTGAAAAATTCAAAAAGACGTCAAAAATTGTCGAAGTATCTGAAACATTTTAAAGGGAATTTTTTCTTAATTTTGCAAAATAAAAAAAAATCCGGAAAAATTTGAATAATTTTCAAAAATTAGAAGACCTGAATTGATGAGATTAAAATTAAAATTGCCTGGAAATTGTGTACAATTACACAGCCACACAAAAAAAGTGTGCGGACCTGGTAACAAAACACACGTATTCCTGTGGATTTTGGGGCTCTAAATTCAAATTCGGTATCAAAAATCACTCATCACGTTATGGTTAAGCCAAAACTTCAAAATATGACGAAAAATCATGCACGGAGGCAAATAAATTTCAAAATAATGCCAGTGATGCAAATTTTCACTTCAAAAACATGTCGACAACTGTGAAGGATCAACCCTTGCCTGATATCAACTTATTTAACATAACTTTACCCAACAGAACCTGACCTCACCTAACCTGAATGAACAGAAATTTATTGAACTACACGTAAAGCTCTGGAACCATATTTTCCCAGTAGCAAATGTGTGCTACAACGAATGGGTCAACTCGAGCCTAACCTAGAAATAAATCTAATCTGGCTTAACCTAACCTCACGAAATACAATTAAACTGATTGTGTTGTCCCGTTCTGTTTGCGGTACCGTTTCACGCAGCTTCGGCTTAACCTACATAGAGGTTTAAACTATCCTAACCTAACAAAACCTGACGTAACCTAACCGATTATGCTGGCAACCGTGTTTTTAAACGTCTTAAACGTAAGCGTAACCCTTTGCATCGTTCCTTTGAAGAAAAAAGGACACGTTATAACAGGCAGAAAATAGATTGAAGTAGGTCTATAAATCAATTTAATTACGATAAAAAGCAAGATAAAATGTAAACACGAGAGATAGTATAAATATATCCCTTAAGTCTAAGAAAAGCAGAGAGAAAAAAATGTTAATTAAAACTCTTATTCATTTGCATGTTTAAGTTACAGTTCTACATTTTAATCTATACAAACATTGCAGGTTAATTGAAATGGGGTCAATTCTACTTGTAGTTCTAAGTTTCTTCAAATGAGTAATGTGCGTCTAAATTTTTAACCACCTGTAGTACAATGAAATGAATTTTATTGTGTTACAACGGGAACAATTAAGTTAAGTTGTGTTGCGTTAAGCAAAATTTCGTTAAGTTCTGTTAAGTTAGATTAATTTGTAGGTTAAGATCGAGCTAACCTATTAAATATAGCAAACATTTAAGACTGAGAACCGTACGCTTACATAGCTACACGTGTGGTTGAATTTCATTCAGCTAGGTTAGGTTAGGTCAAGTTTTTTTAGGTTAGGATAGGTTAAACCTCTATGTAGGTTAAGCCGAAACTAAATGAAACGGTCCCGCAAACACAACGGGACAACACAATGAGTTTAATTGTGTTACGTGAAGTTAGGTTAGGATAGGTTAGGTCAAGTTTTTTTAGGTTAGGATAGGTTTGACCTCTTTGCAGGTTAAGCGCAAGCTGATTCAAACGGTACCTCAAACACAAAGGGACAACACAAACAGCTTAATTGTGTTTCGTGAGGTTAGGTTAGGCTAGGTTAGATTTATTTCTAGGTTAGGCTCGAGTTGACCCATTCGATGTAGCAAAAATTTGCTACTGGAAAAATATGCTTCCAAAGCTTTACGTGTAGTTCAATATATTTCTGTTAATTCAGGTTAGGTGAGGTCAGGTTTTGTTGGGTAAAGTTATGTTAAATAAGTTGATATTAGGCAAGAGTTGATCCTTCACAGTTGTCGACATGTTTTTGAAGTGAAAATTTGCATCACTGGTATTATTTTGAAATTTCTTTGCCTCAGTGCATGATTTTTCGTCATGTTTTGAGGTTTTGGCTCAACCATGACGTGATGAGTGATTTTTGATACCTAATTTGAATTCAGCGCCCCAAAATCCCCATTTCTTCTCAAGCAGAATCCCCGCTTTTAATTGCAAGAGGTTCAATTATTTCCAATCAGAATAAGTAATTACATAAATTTTGAAAATTCAAAAAAGACAACTTGGAATAAGATGAATGAGATTTAAAAAAAAGTTTATTTTAATTACAAATAAAATTTGTTGAATTATTTCTAAAAAATTGGAAACGTTAAAAATTGTAGTATTTAAATACACTTAACATTTGAGATTTTTGTATTAAATTTTGATAAGATATAATAGATATGTATGTAAAATGAAAAAATAATAATAAAAGTCCATAAACGGAGGACTTTAAGATAATGAAAGAAACTCCTTGGGAAAAAATTTAAATAATTGTTTTGGAATGAATTCTAACAGAAGATTCAAATAAAATTACAAAACATTTTTTATTATTTCCTAAAATATATAAAAAGTACGTAAAATATTTTGAAGCAAAATGTTGTAATTATTCCATATTACTTAACTATAGAAAAATTAAGAATCATAATTCTTTCAAACTTGAGTAAGTTTAAGAGATATTCAAAAACTTCGTCACGATTCGAAAATAATTAAAACTTATAAAGATTTTTAAAGTAATGATTAACATAATTTTTTATTTCAAAAAATTAATTTGAAAAGATTATTTTTAGACATTTCAAATATTCTCAAAGCATTTGAAAAACTTTAAAGGCATTTTTTTTAATTGTGCTGATTTAAAAAAAAAATCAGGAAAAATTTGAACAATTTTTAAAGATTAGAGATTGAAAGGTCTAACAAGATTAGAAAAACAGAATTATTTTTCTAATAATCGTGTGAAAGTTTTAAATAATTTTTTATTTAAAAAAATGTAATTAAAAAAAAATTCTCGCAGATTTTTAAACACATCAAACGATTTCCTAAAATTTAAAAGAAGAGTGTAGAAGATTTTAAAGCAAAATGCTTCAATTTGATAAGATTAAAAAGTAAAAAAAGTAAATGATCAAGTGAATTCAGGAAGTACTTAGTAGACTTGATAAGACTGAAAAAAATTTAAATTTTAGAAGTGTTTTAGAAACGCGAGATAAACTTTACGAACTTTAAAAGAATCTCGAAAGGTTTCAGGAGAATAAAAACAGTTTTTTAAAATGCTTGGGAAAATTTAGATGATTATAAGGAAATTTTTTTCTACATTTTGAATGATTTTTTTAATTTTTGATAAAAACTTAAGTGAGTTGCCAATATCTTGAAGAATTCAATTCAAAACGTTTTAAATAGATACGAAATTTTCTTAATATTTTTTAAAATTCTATCATATAAAAATAAAATGTCTTTAAAATTTCCTAGGATCTTTTCTGACACATCTGATATATTCGGAAAACTTTTTTTTTTAATTTTCTTAAGATAATTGTAAATAATTTTTAAATAAATCTAACCAAATTTATTTTATGAGGAAATATTTCATGATTATAAAAAGAAAAAAAAATTTTAAAGGTAAGTCTTCATAGCATTTTAATAACTAATGAACATATTGTTAGATTATTCTTCCTTGATTCTGGCCGAGTGTCAAACATGGTACAAAAAACCCTCGTGACATTTCAAATGAAAACTGCACTCTCTACACATTAATTTTAATTAAAAATCATAATACTTATATAAATATTGCGAAAATTTATTTAAATATGATGCCCAATAATTTTTATTTAAAAAATTCCTGTAAATATTTTGTGTTTTTAAAATTTTACAATATTTATGTACCATGTTTGACCTTAGGAAAAGTATTTCAGGAATAAAATTATAAAAATATATCCATTAGTTAGTAAAATACTATAAAGAATCGCCTTTCAAATTATAATTGAAGATGAAGAAATAGGTATTTCTCTTATCATTTTTCAGCATATGATTTTTCACTAAACGTAAAGCAGATTAAAATACACTTAAAAAATAAAAATAAGAAAATTCAGAAATTCATGTAGTTTTCTGTCCAGAAAATCCCACACATTTTCTAATGAAATTCCTTTCCACGCCATATTCTAAGGAAAATTTCACAACATTTTTTTCAAATAATGATTAGTTTTTTGAATGAGATCAAGTTAATAACTTTTTGGCTTTTTCTCTGAAAATCCTCTAAATTGTGGTTATAGCCTAAAATATCATAAAAAGAGATGTATCAAAAAAGAATATAGAGGACTTAAATTTTTTAATTTTATTGAATTTATAATAATATTAGAAAAATTCGAGTCTTTTTAAACGATGTTTAGGACATTTAGAAGTTTAGGAGATATCAACGAATAATTGATCAATCTTTTTAAGTTTTTAAATATTTCGAATAAGTTTAAAACAAAATAAATTCAAAAAAAATATTTTTAACTTACTACATTTTTCTTAAAATTTTAAAAAAGCATTCAAGATGTGACAAACTTGATTTATATAATCTTCTAAACTTTTCACAGGAATTTTAAGAAAAATAATTTTATCTCCTAGAAATCTTTCGGAATTCCCTTAAAGCTTCTAAAGTTTATTTTTTTGAAATCTTTGAAAATATACATTTGTAAAAAATTTAAGTTTAAAATTAGATTTGAATCTCTTCCATTCTTGTAAATATTTCTCGAATTTACTGGATTGTTTACATTTTTTTAAAACTTTTTGATCTTATCAAATTGAAACATTTTCCTTTAAAATCTTCTACACTCTTCTTTTAAATTTTAGGAAATCGTTTGATGTGTTTCAAAATCTGCTTGAATTTTTTTTAAAGTACATTTTTTTAATAAAGAATAATTGTAAACTTTCACACGGTTATTAGAAAAATAATTTTGTTTTTCTAATCTTGTCAGACCTTCCAATCTCTAATCTTTAAAAATTATTCAAATTTCTCCTGATTTCTTTTTAATTCTGCAAAATTAAAAAAAAATGCCTTTAAAGTTTTCCAGATGCTTTGAGAATATTTGAAATCTTTTGCAATGTTTTGAAATGTTTAAAAATAATCTTTTCAAATTAATTGATTCAAATAAAAAATTATGTTAATTATTCCTTTAGAAATCTTTACAAGTTTTAATTATTTTCGAATCGATTCAAAATTTTTGAATATCTCTTAAACTTACTCAAGTTTGAAAGAATTATGTTCCTTAATTTTTCTAAAACTAAATAATATGAAAAAATTACAACATTTTGCTTCAAAATATTTTACGTACTTTTTAAACATTTTAAGAAATAATAAAAAATGTTTCGTAATCTTTTTTCAATTCTCTGTTAGAATTCATTCCAAAACAATTATTTACAATTATTTATAAAATAATTCTTTTTTTGTGATATATTCAGACCTTCTAATCTACAAGAATTATTCAAAGTTTTTCTTATTTTTTTGCAAGTTTCAATTATTTTTTAATCGTTTCAAAATTTCTGTACATCTCGTAAACTTACTAAAATTTGAAAGCAAATTTTACAAACCAACATAAACATAACAAAAAATGGTGCAACAAAATTGCGCAAGAAGGCTTAACAAGAATTAAATTCCTTATTTTTTCTAAAATTATATAACATGGCAAAATTACGAAATAAGTTTAAAAAATTGTGATCTTTTTTTTTAATTTTCTCTTAGTATTCATTCCATTCCATTTTCAGTTGAAAAATAATTTTTATCAAGTTGAGAATTTAATAACAGAAAATGCTTAACGTCTTAAAAAGACTAGATGGAAAATAATATTTTTAAATTAACATTAAAATTATTTCTTGAAAAAAAGATTCTACTCCATCTTCACTCCATTGGGAATCGAACCACAAAACTTCTGATTTCCGGTCAGGTGCTTTTCCAATTAGGCTATGAGAGGGATCAGAATAAGAACTTTTAATTCAAGAACCTAACGCTAATTTTTAGCGTTATGTTAATGGTACAAGTAATTATTTTCAAATTTTTAAATTTATCTGCTATATCATCAGAGATTGTACCTTACCGACAGTAGATGAACCCTCCAAACCATGAAGGTAGAAGAATCCACACAATATCGATCAAGTTAAGAATCTTCAATAACAGAAAATGCTTAACGTCTTAATAAGACTAGATGGAAAGTAATATTTTTAAATTAATATTAAAATTATTTCTTGTAAAAAAGATCCTACTCCATCTTTACTCTATTGGGAATCGAACCACAAAACTTCTGATTTCCGATCAGGTGCTTTTCCAATTAAGCTATTAGAGGGATCAGACTAAGAACTCTTAATTCACGAACATAAAGCTAATTTTTAGCTAGGTGTTAATGGTACAAGTAATTATTTAAAAATTTTTAAATTTATCTGCTATATCATCAGAGATTGTACCTTACAGACAGTAGATCAACCCTACAAACCATGAAGGCAGAAGAATCCACACAGCAGATAAATTTAAAAATTTGAAAATAGATACTTGTACCATTAACACCTAGCTAAAAATTAGCGTTATGTTCTTGAGAGTTCTTATTCTGATCCCTCTAATAGCTTAATTGGAAAAGCACCTGACCGGAAATCAGAAGTTTTGTGGTTCGATTCCCAATGGAGTGATGATGGAGTAGGATCTTTTTTTCAAGAAATAATTTTAATATTAATTTAAAAATATTATTTTCCATCTAGTCTTATTAAGACGTTAAGCATTTTCTGTTATTTAAGATTCTTAACTTGATCGATATTGTGTGGATTCTTCTGCCTTCATGGTTTGGAGGGTTGATATACTGTCGGTAAGGTACAATCTCTGATGATATAGCAGATAAATTAAAAAATTTGAAAATAATTACTTGTACCATTAACACCTAGCTAAAAATTAGAGTTATGTTCTTGAATTAAGAGTTCTTAGTCTGATCCCTCTAATAGCTTAATTGGAAAAGCACCTGACCGGAAATCAGAAGTTTTGTGGTTCGATTCCCAATGGAGTGAAGATGGAGTAGGATCTTTTTTACAAGAAATAATTTTAATATTAATTTAAAAATATTACTTTCCATCTAGTCTTATTAAGACGTTAAGCATTTTCTGTTATTGAAGATTCTTAACTTGATCGATATTGTGTGGATTCTTCTGCCTTCATGGTTTAAAGGGTTAATCTACTGTCGGTAAGGTACAATCTCTGATGATATAACAGATAAATTTAAAAATTTGAAAATAATTACTTGTACCATTAACACGTAGCTCAAAATTAGCGTTATGTTCTTGAATTAAGAGTTCTTATTCTGATCCCTCTCATAGCTTAATTGTAAAAGCACCTGACCGGAAATCAGAAGTTTTGTGGTTCGATTCCCAATGGAGTGATGATGGAGTAGGATCTTTTTTTCAAGAAATAATTTTAATATTAATTTTAAAATATTATTTTCCATCTAGTCTTATTAAGACGTTAAGCATTTTCTGTTATTTAAGATTCTTAACTTGATCGATATTGTGTGGATTCTTCTGCCTTCATGGTTTGTAGGGTTGATCTACTGTCGGTAAGGTACAATCTCTGATGATATAGCAGATAAATTAAAAAATTTGAAAATAATTACTTGTACCATTAACACCTAGCTAAAAATTAGAGTTATGTTCTTGAATTAAGAGTTCTTAGTTTGATCCCTCTAATAGCTTAATTGGAAAAGCACCTGATCGGAAATCAGAAGTTTTGTGGTTCGATTCCCAATGGAGTGAAGATGGAGTAGGATCTTTTTTACAAGAAATAATTTTAATATTAATTTAAAAATATTACTTTCCATCTAGTCTTATTAAGACGTTAAGCATTTTCTGTTATTGAAGATTCTTAACTTGATCGATATTGTGTGGATTCTTCTGCCTTCATGGTTTGAAGGGTCAATCTACTGTCGGTAAGGTACAATCTCTGATGATATAACAGATAAATTTAAAAATTTGAAAATAATTACTTGTACCATTAACACGTAGCTCAAAATTAGCGTTATGTTCTTGAATTAAGAGTTCTTATTCTGATCCCTCTCATAGCTTAATTGTAAAAGCACCTGACCGGAAATCAGAAGTTTTGTGGTTCGATTCCCAATGGAGTGAAGATGGAGTAGGATCTTTTTTTCAAGAAATAATTTTAATATTAAGTTGATAATTTACCTGTTTTATTGAAAATTTGATTTTTTGTTGTTGAAAAAACAATTTATTATACTAAAAATTTAACTGTATCATTTTTGGTTGAATTTTTCTTGATAGGAAATTGACCTTTCTCAGTCAAAAATTCTTCTTTTTTGGTAGGAAATTATTCTTCTCGTTTAAAAATTAATCTGTTTTAATCAAGAATTCATTTCTTTGGATGAAAATGGATTTTTTGGTGAAACTTCGTTTATTTTGGTATAAAATGGTTAAAAGTTGATCTATTTTTTTTTAAATTTAACTATTTTGCTGAAAAATTGTTGGTTGTAAATTGATTTTTTAAACTGATAATGTAACTGTTTTTCGTTGAAAATTGATTTATTTTGTTAACAAAAATTTTTGTTGTTTTACAATTGATTTTGAAAAATTTAAATTTCTGTTTTCGGTAGAAAGTTATTGGTTTGAAAAATAAATTATTTGTTTGCAAATTTAATTTTTTGCTTGGAAATTTAAATATTTTGTTGAAACTTTGATTTTTTGGGATTGATAATTATTTTTCATCTGAAAATTTATCTATTCAATTTTTCGTTCAAACAATATAATTTTAGTTGAAAGTTAATTTCTTTCGTAGAAAATTCCATTTTTTGTCTGAAAATTTCACTAGTCCATTTTTGATCGAATACTTATTTTTTAAAATTTAAAATTCGTTTCTATAGATCAAAATTGAACAATTTTTTTGACATTTCTTTTTCTTGAAAATTTTCTTTTTAGTTATAAATTTATCTTCTTTGTTGGCGAATTATTTTTCTTTAAAAATTCGTTTGTTTTAGATAAAAATTAATTTCTTTTGTTGAAAATTCGCATTCATTTGGGTTTAGCAATTAATTTTTTCAATGGCAAACTTCACTATTGTCTACAATGTTTAAGTTAAAAAATATATTTTTAAAGGAATTTCTTAGATTAAAAATTTAACTACTTTGTCGAAAATTTGTTTTTCATTTGTTAAAAATCCATTGTTTACTAAAAATATGACTAAGGGATGCAGCACTAAATTTGAAACATTTTAGGCACAGAAGTCTTGTATTCTAGATCTATTTACATAAAGTCAATTGTATTTGCCTCTTCGCAATAAACCCAATGCTTCTAAAGTAACTCGGGATTTCAAAACCTGAATAAATTTGAACAGCAGCTAGATCGTCATTCGTGAGGTCGGGAGAGCTCGGGTTCCTGCTCTTGCATTTTCGGCTTTACACGACGCTGAGCTTCGCAGCATTTAACAGAGCCGACTCACCGACATGTTACGTTTGAAGGTGTCGCTCCTAAATGGGAGAGTGGTAGGGGCTGAAAAATCCCACGTTCTGGAGACACTGCTCCGCGCTCGGTCTTTGCATTACCCTCTATATTTGTGCACAGACCACAATGCGAAATTTTCTACATTGTATGCTAAAAACTATTATATAAAATTCCTATTACAATTTCTTTTTGTGTGTGTCTTGCTTTGGCACTGCTTATTCAGATATTGCAAAATAATGCTCACATTTTATTTTTCCTGATCCTAATAAGACCCTGTTGGGGTTGTTTAATCCTTTCTCCTTTTTTTAAGTAGATACAGGGTGGACACGCTGGGGCTTACATACATGGTGAACTTGATGCTACACGAATTGCACAACAGCGGGGAAGAAGCCATTGTACAGGGGTATTTTCCTATTTCGCGCCTTTAAAGTTGCATTGGGATCGGCCATTCGGTCAAGTCCGTGCATCATCGGATCAAGTTTATCATAGTTTCCATGGTTGCGTTCGAAACTTCAAGTGAATACAAGTATCAAAACAATATAGGTTATGTTGCATAGTAATTACAAATAATGAAAGTGTTTAATTGATAATCAAGTGAGGCATGTGAACCGAGAAGTAAACGTCAATTTTTTTCTGTGCCAATAACATTATGGAATGTCTGCTGAGTGACAAATACTATAAAATAGTAATAATGTTCTGCGCTTCCAGTGGACGAAGAGTGAATTATGTTTAACGCTTATTTGCGGAAAAAAGGTATGTTATGGATATATAGGATATGTATTAAATAAAGTAAATAAAATATTAAATGCGTAAACTTTAAATTGACATTACCTACATTTACTAACAGCGATTAAGACAAACGCGTGAATCTGAACATAACCTCGAAATAATGGAAGATCGGCCCGGTATGTTTATAATACTTTAGATTGATTATTCTTGACCAAAGAAACGTTTTGTTGTTTTGTATATTTATCATTGACAGTGTCAGCAGTAATAATTTAAATAATAATTACTTACTGTCAATTTAACAATCATTCATTTATAATCAGTTTAATAAGTAAAACATTATTTCTGAATTTAATAATAGATTACCATTGTTTTTTTCACAGATCGATCCTAGAAGAAATACGCATCAGGAAATGCAGATGGAATTAGTGCATTTCGGCTTGGTGTGTTTCAATACATATTGTTGAAAAATCTTTATATCTGGACCTTATCGCAAGATTGAGGATTGATCAGTCTAAAATTAATAATCTGAGTCATTTCGATGGTATAGGCGTATCAAAAAGATATCTCTAAGCAATTTAACTTGCCCGGAGTTTAATTAATAAAATTTTTAGGGATTATTTTTATTTTAGAAAATGTTTTCTCTCGTCATCATCTCAAACTTTGATTTGATCAACCATTAAATTAAATTAGAGACTCGCTGACGATAGAAGTGTATGAGTAATAAACCTAGAAAGGAAATTTTAGACAGGAATTTTTATTCCAATTTTTTAAAAATTATTTTATTTTCGAAATTGCTATATCTGCATCTGATTTCCAAACTGGCATTTGATCAGCCCCTAAAATCAATTTTAATTAATTTTGGTGATATCGGTGTATCAAAAAAAATCTATAAGCAATTTTTCTAGCCGAGATTTTAATTAATAAGCTTTTAGGGATTTTTTTTATTTTTGAAAATGTTTTCTCTGGACCTCATCTCAAAATTCGCTTTCATCAACCACGAAATAAATTAGAGACTCGCTCAGGATAGGAGTGTATCAGGAATGAATCTAGAAGAGAAATTTTAGTAAGGAATTTTCAGCCCAATATTGTTTTTAAATTATTCTGTTTTCAAAATTGCTATATCTTGATCTGATTTCCTAATTGACATTTTATCAAACCTAAAATCAATTTTAAGTAATTTTGATTAATAAACTTTTTAGGGATTATTTTTATTTTAGAAAATGTTTTCTCTGGACGCCATCTCAAAATTTCGTTGGATCAATCGATAATAAATATAAGACAACCTCCGATCAAAAAGAGAACATCTGAAATAAAATTTAAAGAATTGGTGTCTTCATTTCTAACAGCATAATTTCAAGTTGAATGAGGCCTCAAACAAATACATTAATATAACATTTCGAGTAGCTTTGAATTATACTCAAACATTTTTATTTTCTAATAAGATAGCAATAATGTATGAATTTAATTTTTACACCTGATAAAATAGATAATTATAGAATAATTTCTAAAAAAAATTGAAATAAAAATGTCGACCTAAAATTTCTCTTCTAAATTTCTTTCCGATACACTGCTTTCCTCAGTGATTCCCTAATTTATTTCAATAGTTAATCAAACCAAATGTTCAGATGAGGCCCTGAGAAAACATTTTCTAAAATAAAAAAATTCCTAAAAACTTTATTAATTAAAATTTGGGCTTGTTAAATTGCTTCGGAATTTTTTTTGATACACCGATACCATCCAAATTATTTCAAATAGATTTTAGGCGCTGATCAAATGCCAATTTGGAAATCAGATCCAGCTTAGCAAGTACGAAAATGAAATAATTTTTTTTAAAATTTGAATGTAAATATCGGCCTAAAATTTCTCTTCTAGATTTATTACTACACGGAAAAAATTTATCCGTAAAAAAGTCACGAATTTGTAGCTAGGTCTCGCATACGGGATAAAAAAATCAAACATTAAACAGTTCCTGAAAATTTTACACTTGAATATAAAAAGGGAAAAATTTTATTTGTGCGGCTTAATTTATACTTATAAATTCGCACAACTCTGAGGATTTGAAACCTTGAACTCGACAGTTTCTAAACATAAACCATGAGTGCGTAAACACGCGCAGCCATCAAGGCATCAATGTAGGTACAATAAAAATTCTAGCCACTGATCCGACGAATTCAAACCACATACGGAAAAAAAGTGGTGAGCTATTTTAGATTTGCCATATCGAGTTCGTCAATTCTTTCTCGAAATTCGTAGATTATTTACGAAAGTACATCAATATCCAATGAATTTTTCTTATATCCGAGACCTACCTAATAGTTCGTGACTTGTTTACGTATACATTTTTTCCGTGTAATACAATCCTATCACCAACGAGTGTTAAATTTATTTTAATGGTTGATCAACCCAAATTTTGGGATGAGGTCCAGAGAAAACATTTTCGAAAATAAGAAATTCCCTAAAAACTTTATTAATTAAAATCCGGACTAGATAAATTGCTTCAAAATTTTGTTTTGATACACCGATACCATCAAAATGACTTAAAATCTATTTTAGGGGATGATCAAACGCCAGTTTTGAAATCAGATACAGATATAATAAGTTCGAAAATAGAATAATTAAACAAACAAAAAATCAAAATGAAAAGATCGGCCTAAAATTTCTCTTCTAGATTTAATACTGATACAATTTTATCACCAACGAGTCTTTAATTTATTTTAGTAGTTGATCAAACCAAATTTTGGGATCAGGTCCAGAGAAATCATTTTCGAAAAACCTCTTGAAATTGATTTTAGGAGCTGATCAAATGCCAGTTTGGAAATCAGATGCAGATATAGGAATTTCGAAAATAAAATAATTTAAAAAAAAATTGGAATAAAAATTCCTGTCTAAAATTAGTCTTTTAGATTTATTACTGATACACTCATATCCTCGGCGAGTCACTAATTTAATTTAATGGTTGATCAAATCAAATTTTGAGATGCGGACGAGAGAAAACATTTTCTAAAATAAAAATAATCCCTAAAAATTTTATTAATTAAACTCCGGGCAAGTTAAATTGCTTAGAGATATCTTTTTCATACGCCTATACCATCAAAATGACTCAGATTATTAATTTTAGGCTGATCGATCCCCAGTCTTGTGATAAGGTCCAGAGATAAAGGTTTTTCAACAATGTTGATTGAAACACACCAACACGAAATGCAATAATTCCATCTGCATTTCCTTATGCGTATTTCTTCTAGGATCGATCTGTGAAAAAAAACAATGGTAATCTATTATTAAATTTAAAAATAATATTTAACTTATTAAACTGATTATAAATGAATGATTGTTAAATTGACGATAAGTAATTATTATTTAAATTATTACTGCCGACACAGTCAGTGACAAACATACAAAATTACGAAACATTTCTTTGGTAAAGAATAATCAATCTAATTTCAAGGTTATGTTCAAATTCACGTGTTTGTCCTAATCGCGGTAAGTAAATGTAGGTAATGTCAATTTAAATTTTACGCATTTAATATTTTATTTACGAAGAGTGAATGGTATTTAACGCTTCTTTTTACTGCATAAAAAATGTATGTTATGAGTACACAGGATAGTTTTTAAATAAAGTGAATGAAATATTACATGCGTAAGCTTTAAATTAACATTGCCTACATTTACTGACAGCGATTAGGGATGTATAATGGCTTCTGCCCTGCTGCTGTGCAATTCGGGTAGCATTCAACTCGCCATGTATGTAAGCCCCAGCGTGTTCACCCTGTATATATATGGGTGATTCCATGCAGGATTTACATTCAAAATTTTAATTGAGGCGAATTATTTTTTTTAATATTCTTTGATGAAAAATAAAGGACACGTATTT
>NC_046664.1:128140165-128152266 GCF_010883055.1 Belonocnema kinseyi | reverse complement strand
AAAATACGTGTCTTTTATTTTTCATCAAAGAATATTAAAAAAAATAATTCGCGTCAATTAAAATTTTGAAAGTAAATCCTGCATGGAATCACCCATATATATATTAAATTATATCAAATACTGTAATTCAAACCCCTCATAAAGTACAATCATAAAGTAAAGCTGAACCTTTTTTTTAAATTTGACATTAAAGAAGGTTCTCAAAGCACCTACGGCCTTGACGATTACATTCTCATTGCCATAATCTCGCTTCGCGCTCTACTGTTAGATTATACAGGCTCTAATTTTTAAAATGTGGGCTTATTGAAAAATTCGGCTAAAATAGTTTTAAAATACATTTGGTATCTAGTGAAAATTTTTGGATCCATGAAGAAAATAATTTTTTCTATTTTTTGAAGATTTTAAAATTTTTTGAAAAGTATATAACTTTTCTAATTTTCATCAAAATTAATTTTTTTTTTGATAATTTGCAAGTCTTTTACCCATCTATAAGAAACTTTGACAATAATTAATAAAATTTCAAAAAAAAATTTTCAAAATTTTCAAAATGCTATCAATTTCTTAATTTTGGTTCTCAATATCTAATTAACAAACTTAGCCTTTATTTTGGGGACCTTCAGAAGTGTATCAAATGCGGACTCGATTGGACAAATCCTTCAAAAGTCAGCGTGGCTACAACATTCAGATAACCATACATACATACAGACAGACGTACAGACAGACACGCTCGGAAAGTTTTGAACTATACGTAAGTGTGATTTTGCACCTGTGTGTACATACTTCTAGCAACAGAAAAGTGTTCATTTTCAGTTCCACTAGATTGGTCTCCTTATGTCTATTCTCCATGAGAAATCGGAAGCAAATTTCCCATACAATTCGGAAAGGATCAGAAAGGAACCTCTTTCCGAAATCTTTCCGTTTCTTTCTCTGGGCAAAACTAGAACATGTCCAAACAAATTCTAATGTAGTTTCAGAAAGTTAAATAAAAAGTAAATACGTTAATTATACATTAATTATAATTATATTAATTATTAATCATCATTGAAAAAATATTATTGAACACATTATCAATTAATTATTTCTAATAAGTAAATTAATTATAATTAATCCACAGTATGCAAAACACTTCCAATTTTGTGATAATTTGTTATATTTTCCTAATATCTTGAGGTACTTCCAAACATATTTCTGGCGATGAATACTTTCTAGCAAGATTAGTATATCGAGGCGTCCTAAGGATAGAATGCCAACGCACACGATTGACTAGATGATGCTTAACCAAAAATATAAACAATAAAAAGTTAACCAAGAAGTAAGAACTAGAAAGTTTTAGATCGCGGAATTGAACAAGATTTAGCTAGAAGTTGGCCAAAACTATAAGATGCTCACTCGCTCCATCAAAACATTAAAGTGCTATCTCGGGCGAGTAAAGCATGAAGGTGTCACTTGTCGCTTATAATCTAAACGCGAGAAGTGGCAACCTTCATGCTTTGTTCACCTGAGATAGAACTTTCATGATTTGATGAAGCGAGTGAGCACCTCTTAGTTTTGGCCAACTTCTAGCCTCATCTTGCTCAATTACGCGAGCAAGACTTTCTAGCGATAACTTCTCGGTTAGTTTTTTATTGCTTTTATTTTTGGTTAAGTACCGTCAAGTCGTGTCGCGTGCGTTGGCACCCTACCGTTAGAATGCCTCGATATAACTGCTCTCAAAGTTGCAATTGCAAGACATTTAAAGACCCAACCGATGACGTTCTTCCTACAACTTTTCTCCTTTACTACCGCAGATGTCTATTCAGCGTACGTACACGGAGAGAACAAAACGGCTGCGGTCACCGCGACTCATGGTGCTGATGCGCGCGACGGGAAAAAGTGCTTCAAAATTCTCGAGAATATGTGAAAGTGACGTGTTCACGGTGACCACGCGAGTACTTCACTACGATCATGCGCGTGAATCATAGTTCGGACTTTCACGCCAGCCAAAACTGTAATCACAATCTTCAGAATTATTTTTACGCGCAACAGCAGTGTGATGTCGCAGCGATCAGAACCGTTTTGATCACAAACTGGCACCTGTGAAGGCTTTATGCATCAGCTGATCGTAACAATGTAAACCGATTAATTAACGTCGTTTTGCGTCTGGTCATCGATTTATAGTAAATGATCCACTTATTATCATAATGTGAATGAAAAATAATATGTCAATAATATTAGAAAGATGTAAACGATGTGAATGTCACTTAGCACCTTTTGGACTGCCACTCTTCAAATATTTTCCAACATTGAGCATTACAAAATTAAAATAAGATAAATAAATAAATATTTACATTGCTTAAATATTATTGGTATACTATTTTTTATTCAAATTATGATAATACGTGGATGACTTACCAGAAATCGATGACCAGACGCAAAACATCAATTAATCGGTTTGCATTGTTACGATCAGCTGATGCATAAAGCCTTAACGGTTGCCAGACTGTGATCAAAACGGTTCTCATCGTTGCGACATCACACTTCTGTTGCGCGTGAAAATGATTCTGAAGACTGTGATCACACTTTTGGCTGGCGTGAAAGTCCGAACTGTGATTCACGCACATGGTAGTCGTGAAGCACTTTTTTCCCGTCGCGCGCATCAGCACCGTGAGTCGCGGTAGCCGCAGCCGTTTTGTTCTCTCAGTGTAGTAACCAGGCCCTCCGTGATAATCGCTTTATGTTTGGCAGTATCTGTCATTTGCTATATTTTGTGGTTAAAAATGTAAATTATGATTATATTTCGTCTTTTAAGTAATATTTACTATCGGCTACAAAATTTTAGGCATCTGAGTTTGAAGTTTAACACCTCAACCAAAAAAAATGCTAGCGTAATAAGTTAATAGTCATTTGAAAGCTTCAAGTGTTCTACGTGAATAATTGATGCAAAATCCTGTTAAACAAAACAAGAATCGAACGACAAAATTTGGACCACAACGGATAAACGAAAACTAAAAAAACCCTATTGTAATCTGAAAAAAGAACCCAAAAAACAAAAAAACAACAAAAAAATCAAATAAAATTTTCGGAAAAAAAATAAAAAAGAGGAAAGAAAAATGAGAAGGCAGCCAACCACATTCCCTTGCTTCTCTTTTTCCTTCTTTCTTCTTTTTTATTTTTATGACCATCAAATTACAATAAAATAAAAATAAAAAACATAAAGAAATAAATTTGTATCACCAACGTTTCGGTACTCGTACCCTTATCAAGGCAAGAAAATTTTAAGTGGTAGAAATTGACAGCACCCACGAACAGGTGCTCTCTCTTTAATACCTGATAATTTTAAAGACGTTAAGGGCACGTGATACTTACAGCTTCCCCGGGTTTTTTTCCAAAAAAATGAAAATTTTAAAAAACTGAATTCAGAGATACTATAAAATATCATAACGGACGTCCCCGGACTCTTTTTTGAGGGATAATAACAAAAAAAGTTATTGTGCTAAATAAAAATTTTATGCATATGCATTATTTTGAGGTTACATCGTTTTTCATCTCTGCCTTTCCGATAATCTGGAAATTATTTATGAAATGAACTTTTTTGATTGCCTGCAAACAAGGTTAGTTCCGGGACATTAGTTACTATGTTTATTTGTAAGCCCAAAGTTTTCGGCGAAAAATATTTTGTAGTTTGGAAGTAACGATCGGGTGAATTTTAACACACATAACCTCGAAATATACACGCACTTTGTTAGCAATATCAAAATTTTTTTGATAAAAAAACACAAAAAAGTGTGGGGACGTCCGTTAGCATGTTCGCTATCATTTCCCAGATTGGGTTCCCATTGGGTTCCCATTCGGTTCCTTTTTAATAAAACTCGAAAAACAACAAAATCAACTTTTAAATTGTTAAAATTCGGATTCTACGTTAAAATTCCCTATAGAAGGTCACGGAGTAATCGCAATAGTTTTCTTTGCAACCTTTAAAAAATAAAAAAATAAATATAAGACGTATACCCAAATAACAAACGTGCCTGGCACATTACCGGACCGACGTACGGGCGGCAGACGGCGTGCCGGCGATAAAGCGTCGTTTGGTCGGTATGAAGGAGCGGGAAACCGAAGTTCGAGCAGAATTGGCGACCGTTACCCGCACAATGTGTAGGGAACGATATCCGTGCCATTAAGTATCGTTTTGTCGGGATAAAAGGGCGGGATAGAAAATATTTTTTACTATATATTTTAAACAATTTATATAAAGTAATCTTAAAAATAACATTGAATTGTGAATGTTAGATAAGTGGAATATTTTTAGTTATATGTTATCTGATTTTAAAATGCTTAAACAATTATTATTAGCTTCTACATTAATCAAGGTTTTAACGTTAACCATACACTAACAGTATTATGTGGAATGATAAAAACGGCAAATGATAAACTTAATGAACATTTAGGACAAGTGTTTTTAAATTCATTTTGCACTATTTTTTTAGTAAATGTGTACACTGTACAGTCCGTCTGTGAGTACAGACAGAAGTTCATTGTAGCCAAACGCGCTTGTTGTTCTTTGAAGTTTTGGATTCTTTTATTGTGATTCTCCTGAACACTGTGATTCATTTTTTTCGAATGCTCCCGGTAATAAGCGTAGAATAGAGAAAAATTAATATTTTCAGATTTCAGCGCAAAAGTGAAGATTATTCTATTATTTTGAATGCACGACTTTTCCTTCTGTCTAAAATGCCACAATAAGAATAAGATACCTGCTAAACTTATTCACTTCTATTTCCATAGCGACCGCCACACAGTTTTCTATTCTCCCAAAGAGAACGTGTTTTCAATATATTTAATTCCTTTTAATTGTACCGGTAACGCACCTCACAGAGATATTTTTTATTCCTCAGAAGTGGTCATATTTTGATTTTATTTAATTCCTTCTAATAAGTTCACAAAATATTTGCAATAAGTTATTTTAATTCCTTCATGCGGAATATAAATTCTGAAATTTTAATTCTCACCAATTCAACTCTGCCTCTCTAGAGTTAAAATTATTTTAATTCACACATTTGCATAGATTTCTTTGTTGCATTCTTAAAGACGTTTAAATAAATTATTAAAATATGAATCAATATAAATTTGAATACTTTTCGAATTTATAAGTCATAAAAAGATTTAATAATGAAAAATAGGTTAAATAAATGTTTTCGTTAAATTTTACTGAGTCGATTGAGAGGAATAGGACTTGCACTTTTTCTGTTCCCGTTGGGGTATTTTTAGACGAAGGAAAAATCGCGTATTCATAGGAATACAAATTCTTAATTTTTCTGAATTCAACGCTTGTTACCGGGCTGATTGATTTTTTGGATACTAATTAATAATCGGAAATTGCTGGTAAGGCTATACTATTTTCTTTCTCATCGTTATATATAAATGTATAGAAGCGTCTCCAATTTGCAATAAACGGACGCCGCGCTTGGAGCGATGCTTCACCTCAAAACGTAAACAGTAAAATAAACGATTTTGTTTAACTTTTAATTGTAGTGTAATTGTTATATAAATCAAAGAGAATTATAAGATTACACTGAAAAACTCTTGACGGATAATTAAACTATTTATTTGTTGTTATAAAAGTGGTCTTTTTATCTTAAAAATCAAACTATTTATTTAAATTTCATGTGTTTTGTTGAAAATTTGTCTTTGTTTAGTAGAAAATTTATTTTCTTTGTTAAAATCTCAGCGCTTAGGTTAAAAATGTAATTATTTTGTGAAAAATTCAACTGTTTTATTTGCAACCACGTCGTTTTGCCTTAATAATTCAATTACTTTTTCAATTTTACAAGACAAAAAGCTGAATTCATGACAAATTTGATGAAGTTCATTAATTTCCAACCAAATAGTTTAATTTTTAGACAGAAAATATGAGCTTTCAAAGAAACATCTAATAGTTCTAAATTTTACGAAGAGATTCTCTGTAATGAGCGTTGAATTCAGAAAAATTAAGAATTTGTATTCCTATGAATATGCAATTTTTCCTCCGTTTAAAAATCCTCCAACGGGAACAGAAAATGTGCAAATCCTATTCCTCTCAATCGATTTAGTGAAATTTAACAAAAGCATTTATTTAACCTATTTTTCATTATTAAATCTTTTTATAACTTATAAATTCGAAACATATTCAAATTTATAATCATTTATATTTTAATAATTTATTTAAATGTGTGAATTAGTATAATTTTAACTCTTGATAGGCGGACTTGAATGGATTAAGATTAAATTTTCCAAACTTATATTCCACATGAAGGGATTAAAACAATTTATTACATATATTTTGTCAACTTTTTAGAAGGAATTAAATTATCTCATAATACAAACACTTCTGAGGAATAAAAAATATCTCTTTGAGGTGCGTTACCGGTACAATCAGAAGGAATTAAATATATTGAAAACACGTTCTCTTATGGGGAATAGGAACCTATGCGGCGGCCGCTATGGTAATAGAAATGAATTAGTTTCTGAGATATCCTATTCTTATAATGATATTTTAGGCAGATAGAAAAATCGCGCATTCAAAATAATAGAATAATTTTTACTTTTACGCTGAAATCTGAAAATAAACATTTTTCTCTATTCAACACTTATTACCGGGTTTGAATAAAAAAAATTATTCAATTTGAAACAAAAAATTCATTTTCTACTAAAAATGTAAACTTTCAACACTAAAAGAATAATGTTCAACCAAAATGATGATTGCTTAAACAAAAAAACGGGAAGAAAATTAGAGAAGTTCCCAAATTTTTGTTACATTTTTAAAAGCCGGAAAGTGAATTATGATAGTAACGATTGACAGAAAGTGACAGAAAGGACGAAAAAATCTTAAACTCAAAAAAGTTGTTTATTCTTTCTGTCATTTACTATTCGTCGTGCCTATTATATTTCACTCTCCAAGTCCTTGTTAAAAACAGGGAATTTTCAAAATCACCAGTTTTTTATGTTCATTCATCTTCATCGAAAATTTTGTTATGTAAGGAGCTTGACCCCAAAACTTGTTAGGTAGACCTGTAGAAAGCTAACTGGGTATGGCCGAAACGTTGTTTTTGTATATTGAGACTATTATAACTTTTCTTTTGTTCAATAACCTTGAGATTCTATTATTTAAATGGATCATAAGACCGAATAAGAACGAATTTACTTCTACCTGTTTGTTCATTAAAACGATAGAATAAATTTTGACCTCTTGATTTCGTTTTTTCGTATTTCTGTAAAGTTTTTTATTGTTTTCATTGTTAATTTCAAATATTTAAAACAAATTAATGCTTCCTCTATGTGGAATCAAAGTGGCATTTCTTGAAATTATTGTGATTTATTTATAAAACAACATAAACCTGGCTTCTTTCTATATATCTGTCAGTAACAATCGCCGTATACAGTACGACACCGTGACACTAAATCTTTATTTTCCCGAAACAGAATAATTTTTTTGGAAAAAAATTTGTTTCTGCTAATTCATCCTTCCCATATCTCTGCAGCGAGTTTTAATTTTTTGATTTACCTAAAAATTCCCATCTTTATTGTGATATGCACCCCAGCCTATGCCATCTTTAGGTTCCTGTAACTTTAAGATTGTCAGCTTCTACATTATATTTCTCGGAACTGGATAATATTTCTCAATTATACATTTTTGTTCTAAATGTAGGAACAGTCTATAATACTCTGGTACCTGGCCATAAGCTTACATATAAGTTAAGCTTCAATTTTATTGAAATTTTTGTTGTTTAACTTAATTGAAATGTTTAAAAGTGCATACTTTCAAAAAGATAGGCTTCTTCAGTAATAAGAGTTTAAATTGAAAAGTTTTTAAATCGAATAATTGCAAGTTGAAACGTATAAGTTGTTAATATTAAAATGAAATAAATAAGAAATTTTCTATGTAGACCTCGTAAATTTTATTAATTGGTGTTCTTTTAACTTTTCAGAGTAAGGACTTTAAAAGAAATAAGGGCACCCTGGCGGACCGAATGAACCGAATGGAGCCTCTATAAAATACCTGTAAAGACTCCAATGGGTCCTTATTCGGTTCCTTTTTTAAAAACTCGACAAAACAGAAAATCAACTTTTAAATAGTTGAAATTCGGATTCTACGTTAAAATTCCCTATAGAAGGTCATAGAATAATTGCAATAGTTTTTTTTTGCAACGGTAAAAAGTTTTAAAAAATATAAGACGTATAACGCCTGTTGACTGCTACGCTTGAAACGCATCATCTGTAAGTAGCAGTCAACAATCGTTATAGATCTTATATGTTTTTTTAACTTTTTACTGCTGCAAAAAAAAGTATTGCGATTACTCCGTGAGTTTCCAATAGAAAATCTAACGTAGGATTCGAATTTCAACAATTTAAAAGTTTATTTTGCTGTTTCTTTCGATTTTTAAAAAAAGGAACCGAATGCGGACCCAATGGGGTCTTTACGGGTACTTTGTAGAGGCTCCATTCGCTTCCTTCGTTCCGCCTGGGCAGAGCAGAAAAATTATGGACAATGGAAAAAATAAAAAGTTTGCCACTCTCTCTCAGAGTCAAAAGCGGAGGCGTTTATGTACTTTTCGAGACGAAAGAAATGATTCTGTGCAGCAATTTTATGATTCTGATTCTACTTCAGAAGATGAAGTTCCCCGGTTCAATCTTCTTTTTCAAAACGATTCGCAAGCATCAAACAGTGAATCCTGACATCCTGATGAAACTTAAAAAAGTCTTTTATCAATGTCTGATTAGAATTACATCGTATTCTGACTTTACAGTTGTTAATATCCGTTTAGCAATTTACGAGAAAAATGTAAGTCATGTTGAAACATTCTAATTTTCTGGTTATTAAGGCCATATGACGAAAGGGTCACGTGACCAAACCTGGTCTTCAATTTTTCTTTCCCAACTTACATCTAAACGAAATGAGGTATCACTCTGAAAGTTTGGGAAATGAAAGAGGAGGTAATAAAGTCCATTTCTCTGCTTTGTCCCGGTGGAAATTTGGAGACAATTTTTTTTTGAAGGAAATACCCGTGAAAGTTTTCTTTCCCAACTTACGTCCACACGGAATGAGATATCGCGTTAAAAATTTAGCACGATAAATAGAAGGCATGCATGAATGTGTATCTGGTCTTACATAATTAGAATAGTGAAAAAAGTTTTTTTTTAATTACTATTTTGGAAAAATACAGACCGTGCTGTCGTCAAACCCTGCAGGTAATTTGCAATGTTGTCAATGGGCTAGTTATGAGGTTTATATTGATCAAAGTGGGACAAAACAAAAAAATCGCTCACGAACATTATGCACAAATAATGCAAAAACTAATGTTCGTACTTGAAATGCAAATAAACATATTTGGTCTGACATACGTATGAGTCTGATATCAGCTATGTCAAAGCAGCACTAGCGCAGCGAGTAGAAAACTTCAAACTTCCAGGGGTTTGCGGGTAAAACAGATTGCATGATTACCGTCAGAGAAAGTTAAAAGTAAAACTTTTGCTGGAAAACCTAAATGTGTCCGTCGATAATCAGTATTTGCATAAATAAACTTTTTTCTCCCTCCAACTCTTTGTAAGGCCACAAACGATCCTTTAATATTTATTAACATTTCCCGAAAAAAATTTCCGCGTGATTTAAACTTTTATTTTTCAATATGGGTGAAAAAATATTGATCTTAGGGCTGACTTGATTAGCTGTTATACTCATCACATGGCCTTAACTATAAGAAGAAAAATGTTTCGCCACCAGCTTTAGAAAATACCTTTCAATATAATGCGCAGAAAACAATCGTGCGACGCACGTCGCTCGCACTGCGTGATTTTCACGTCGTGCATGCGAGAACGCCGCCATCTCACCATCACGAAGTGATGAGCGCATAACTGCGAGTGCTATGAGTCGCATTTCGCCATCACGCGTATCATCACGCAATGTCATGACAATACGACGCACAGTGTGTAGTCACCATGAGGGCAACTTTATAAAATTTTATTTTTTAATTACAAAACTTGTAACATAAGAATGAAGTCGATGAACCATTTTCAAAAAAAAAGATGTCACGCGAAGCAAAATTTCTGAATCAAAAAATTTATTTCTGAAACGCGTTAAAATAAAATATCCACTTTTCCTTTCGGACCTAAAAAATGTTGTTCACTATGCATGTTAATTTTTCGAAAAAAAATTGAGAAAAAAACTTTAGGTAATAATAGTTTGGAAAAAAATAATAAATATTTTTTTTCTGGATTTTTGTTGGCAAAATTTCTTTGGGAAATAACAAAAATTAAATTTGGTTAAGAAAGAGTTCACAGTATTATATAGTTTTGTTTCAACTTCAGAATTTTGCTCTGTGAAAATCCACCGGAAAAGATGATTTTGGATGTTTTTATATAGATTTTCCGATCACAAAATTTGGTGTAAAAAAATTAAATATAATGTATACATTTGCAGTGAAAATAACTAGAGGAGTGATGAAGTATAATTTTAAAAAATTAGAATTAATCAAACTATAGGTATGCTAAAAGAAATTGAAACATATATAATATATTTTTATCGTTAAATTCCAAAAATAAGTAATTATCGTATTTAAAATTAAGCGCGCGTTTTGAAACAACAGTTACGTCCTACCTTTCGGATCCACAGAATAATATAAAGAATTATTCTTTGATTGGTGGATTCCTTTTCTAGTCTTAAAGTTCGCTGCTGACTGGCGTTGATTTGAAAATCAGCTACCGCGGTTATTTGAATCTTTATATTAATCACAGGCGATGAAATCAAGAATCTCACAAGTTAAATATGTCATTTTAAATGAATAACTTTATTCACTAAATTTTACACATTAATCCATGGGACACACACACACAACAGTTAATATAACCTTTTTAATTATTATTATTATTAACAACTAAATTCTATATCTAACTTCACTTAATATTAGCTATAAACTAGATTTGACGACTGCACTAAGTTACGCGGAACTTATACATTTTAGAATCTACTTTCTAAATTATAATATTTAATAGGGATCGTCCATATATTACGTAAGACATTTTTCTTTTGTTTATATCGCTGTGTCCTTTTCAACTTGATAAAAATATTATTTTCGTCTTTATTCAAATAACAGAAAAACGTCTTACGTAATATATGGACAATCCCATATGTAAGATCTCGAGTGACGCGGGTTCAATGAATATCAGCGATTGAAAGATATCTACCGTTCCTCCCCGAGTCACATATATTTACAACCTTGCATTTTTGGATTACGTGCAAGGGTAGCATTAGAGTAGGGGAGTCAAGTGCAACCCCTTGACGTTGAGCCTGACCAATAGGAGCCCGCTAATGAATGCCGTAACGTATCGAGCTGAACACGTGGCCCCGGCATACGTGACTTTTAATAAGGCTACATTTTCATGTATACTATTTTATCTTATTAGGTATATTGAGCAAATTATTTTATCCTAAAATTAAAGAAGAAGAGAGAGAGAGAATGTTGAAGAGTTTATACTAACATTCTAAATAACTTTGATAAGCAATTTCATAAAACAATTATTAATTTTTTATACAAATTTAAATTAACTCGTATCCTACGATAAAGAAAGTTTCTTCTTCATCGACTGAGATTATAAAATCAACGAGTTTAATCGTCGGTAATACGCAAGCCGTCAAACAGGCAAGGATATTATAAGCATAGATGCGGCACGAGAGGTTGGAGTGGGAGAACGATATATATATATCTAACTACATTTTTGTATGCCTCGAGGTGCTGCCCTCTTCAACTTTTCGACGTTTCTATGGCAACCGCGTTCTTTGCCTACGTCTACGGGAGGGGTGGGGCCAAGGCGCATACTGAAAGCCAAATCGAACGTGCCAGTGATCCCAGATCTGAAACGAGATGCGGTCCAATCCTATGAGAGGGCTATGTCCGTGTGAATATAGTAGGAGACGCTGTAAATGACTGAGTTGCGCGCGCAACCCATTTCTCCTCTTCTGAATTTGAAAACTCGAAGATGCACGATCACCAGTCGGAGCACTTCGTCGATTCTATTTATATATCTATCTGCTAACAGCTAACTGCTTTGAAATAAATTCAGGAGATTGGGATTTTAATATTTCCAGATTTCGA
>NC_046664.1:128134304-128140065 GCF_010883055.1 Belonocnema kinseyi | reverse complement strand
GCATCTTCGAGTTTTCAAATTCAGAAGAGGAGAAATGGGTTGCGCGCGCAACTCAGTCATTTACAGCGTCTCCTACTATATTCACACGGACATAGCCCTCTCGTAGTATTGGACCGCATCTCGTTTCAGATCTGGGATCACTGACCTCCACGTTCCTTGTCTATCGGTTCCCGCAAGTCATTTTGGAATGCCGAATCCGCGCAATGCTGCGTCCATGACTCCAATAGGTATGGTTATTATACAGATTCGCATCACGTACTAAAAGATTTTACACAATATTACAAGTGCAGTTACGCGTGTTTGGTGGATGGGGGTGGATTACTGAAAAGCATTTGCTTTTTAAAAAATCAATATTTTATAGAAGTTGCTTGGACACACTTTGCGGTGAGAACAACTATAGATTTTTAATGTAAGCCAATAACCTCGAATTCGCATGTACGCACGTGTTATACCCACGCTGAACGTAATACTTAATTTAAAATACGACACATATAGTTCAACTCTAGAGTATTGATTTTGACATTACGGGAAAGCTATACTTTTTAACCAAATATGAATTTGCCTCTTTTTAATAGAAATATAATCTTCGCGTGATTGAAAATTCCACTTATTTTGTTGAAAACTTACATATTTAGTTAAAAATTTGTCTTTCGCTGTTAAAAATTTTATTATTTTGTTAAAAAGTCATTCTTTCTGATTAAAAATTAATATATTTTTAGTTGACGATTCAAACTATTTTGTTGAAAATTCGTCATTTTTTGTGAAAGTGAATTATTTTAGATTTTAAATTCAACTCTTTTTTGTTTGAAGTATCAACTATTACATTTTCTTGGTTTTGGATTTATATTTTTTAGTTGAAAATTTAATTATCTTTTTGAAAATTCATCTTGTTTTGTTCAAAAATCCATCACTTTTGGTAGAATTTTCATATTTTTGGTGTAAAGAAAAAATTCGTCTATTTTGTTGAAACTTTGTCTTTTTTGCAGAAAATTAATCTTAATTATGGTTCAAAATTCATTTACATGTTTACAAATTAATCTTTTTGAATAAAAATTCATCTATTGTTGAAAATGCAGTACTTATTTCATTAAATTGTATACATTTAAAGCGTTCAAAGATAATTTTTTTAACATTATGCAAATACTTATAATCAAAGTGTTAAGGAATTCCAACCAGATCTAAATCCAAATCAAAAATCCCATTTAACGTCCAACAATCAAATTGATAAAAATTCTTGAAGAACAAGAATCCAACGACCAAATTTGGACCAAAACAACCAAAAATAAAATTCAAAAAATTATTTCAGACAAAAATAAAAAAGAGGAAAGAAAAATGGGGATGGATTACTAAAAAGCAATTTTTATTTCCTCTTTTTTATTTTTGTCCGAAATAATTTTTTGGATTTTATTTCAGATTGTAATAGAAGCAATTTTTGGTTGTTTTCGTCCAAATTTGGTCGTTGGATTATGGTTCTTCAAGAATTTTTATCAATACTTATACTGTAATAAATTATCCATTTCGTCTGGTTTAATTTTCGGATGAAAACTTAAATATAGATTAAAGTTCATAGTAGATATTTTGCGCCAATTACAGTAGATTTAATACGTGTCCGTAATTTTATGAACTTTTAAGTTTTTCTCGTGGTGTTCGCAATGATGGCGACGCAATGTTGTCCGGTCGATCTGGATAAATAGCCGAAGTACTTTCGCTACTGATATTTTTTGATGAAAACGAAAAACAATTCTGTGTTATTTCTATAATCATTTCTCGAAGCAGATGTCTAATGGAGGTTATAAAAAATCGTTCATACGCACTCTGTACTATAATAACGTATACTATATTATTTACGTGCATACTGTGTATTTTTTGATTAGGATGATTGTAAATAAATGTTTCAAATGGTTTTCGAAGCTTCTACTTTAGAAAAAATTAGTGTGACTTATCGAAAATTAAAATTAAGGACCTCATACGAAATGTCGATAGATCTGATATTCCTGAAAATTTAAACGTTTTATTTCCTCTAGTTTTTAATTTGTACATTTTTTATAGGAATTTTCGCATGAATTTCCTAACAAAATGGATTAATTTCGAAGTAAGTCTAAAAATGCAGTTTCTATGTAAACTGAATGATAATTTATGCCTGTAATTTAACAATAAAGTGCAATAAATTAAATTTTTTTCAATGGAGATGAAATTATTCGACAACTGTTGAGTTTTTAGGATTAACGAAATCTTAATATGGGTAACTTACTGTAGAAAGCTTGAAAGTATCTGAAAAAAGGTTGCCTAGAGGCCCTAGAGCCCTGCTTGGTACTTTTTTTTACAGAAAATATTGATATTCCTTTTTTATGTGCCAATGTAGGGATAGTCTATAAACTATGTTATCAATTTGAGAGGGGCGGGGGTATGCCAAAAACTAAGGTTGGTAAGAGGCTGGGGGAGGCTCCAGTAGGAATAATGTTACGAACGTTAGATATTCCCCACTTTTCCACCTTTTGAAGAATATCAGTTTCTCTTATGTTTTCAACAAATCCCCCCTTTTTCTCGATTTTTCGTTAAAATTTTTGTGTTGGTTAAAAATTTGTCACTTTTTTTGGTTGAAAATTAACTTTTTTAACTGAAAATTTAACTATTGCATTTGTAGTTGAAAATGTATCTTTGTTAGTTAAAAATTTAACTATTTAGTAGAAAATTGATCTCTTTGGTTCAAATTTTAATTATTTCATTAAATATTCGTAATTTTTTATAGCTTCCAATTGTTTTGATATAAATTAAAATCTTTCTTGCTTAAAATATGATCAATTATACTTTTTGTTTAGAATTCATCTTCTGTTGAAATTAATTTCTGATGTTGGTAAGAAATTAATTAAATTAATTTTGTTTTATTTCACTAATTTCTTTTCTTTAATTTCCTAATTCTGGTTAAAATACTTTGTTGAAAATCAGTTTTTTGTGAAGATTTATCTAAAATTGTTTGAACCTCTACCAGGATTCCCCTTGGAAACAATGTCTAAATTTCTCAAACTTGATGCCCTAGACAACGAAAAAAAACGTAAGAATCCTTGTCCTTATTTTGTAATTTTTACTAAATAAGCAAATCTATAAATAATAAATAAATCTATAAATATATGCAAATCTATCCCTGCTGAAAGTCCTATTCTTTCAGTTTTTAAAATATTAGTTACCTCCAAGTTCTACATTTCGATCATTCTAAGTTTTCGCTAGTTCGAATCAAATTTTACGTCCCGACATCTACACTTTCCATAAGTGATTTTTAAAAAATTTTTTAAACTTGGGAGATATTCAGATTTGAAAATTTTTGTCTTTTTTTTTAACTCTCATAACTTTGGTGATTTTAATGCCATCAAAGTGTATTTTTTTAAAATTATTCGTAGTAACATGCAGTTTCAAAGAAATGATTTTTGAAAAAAAATTCAATTACTTCTTGGATTTTTCAAAGACCAGTTTTTAATGTGAATTTCTAAAAAAATGCAGTTTTTTTTTCTTCATTTTTTTTATAGATAGCTTACAATGCTTACTAGAAGCCCTGTAAATTTCAAAATGGGAACCCTGTTAGTTTTCGAGAAATAATTAAAAGCGTATGCCGTGGCATGATGAGCCCACTGCGAAGAGTGCCCGAGAGTCTGATCTCTGAAGTTCGCACATACGAGTATAAATTATACTTGTATGCGCGAAATTTGGAGTTCAAACTTTTGTCCTTCTTCGCACTAGGGTCATCATGCCACGGCATACGTTCTTAATTATTTCTCGAAAACTAACAAGGATCCCATCTTGAAATTCACAGGGCTTCTAGTAAATATGATAAGCTATCTATAAAAAAATGAAGAAAAAATGCGCTTTTTTCAGAAATTTAGTTTAAAAATTGGTTTTTGAAAAATCCAAGAATTTTTTGAAATTTGTTTTCGAAAATATTTCTTCAAAATTGCATCTTATTTCGAATAATTTAAAAAAATTCACCTTGATAGCATAAGATCACCAAAGTTGTGAGAGTTAAAAACAAGACAAAAATTTTCAATCTTGAATGTCTCCTAAGTTTTTTGAATTTCTCAAAAATCATTTCAGAGATTTTCCCTTAACACGCAAGAGAACAAATACTACAATTTTCATTAAAATTACTAACAATAGCTTCAATTCTTCAGATGATTTGACATGAAATTGCTCAAATTACTTGAAATGCGTAATTTACTTACCAAAATTTCTGCATTTTTAGTTGCAGTTCTTGATAAGCAGGGGTGGCACCAAGTTGAGGGAGTTTCTCGGCTCCTCGTTGCGAGCGAAGATGACAGACAAACTAGTGACACAGTTTACGTGGAAAGGAGATGCAAACCAACCTGAGTTTGGAGATACTAGAGTCGCAAGTGTCTTTTACCGCATGTTTATAATTTATTTATAAAATTACGTAATTCAGTAAATAATGTACTACAGTACCCTTCGATTTTTTTAGACGCTGCGCTGGAATGTCCTTTTTTTCCTGGCCCAGCAAATATAACACAGTTTAAAAAAGAAATGCAGGAAGTTATGAGATCCACTAAACAAAGGTACCGAGAATCGCAGAAGAAACGTAAAGGTAAAGAAGCCAGAGACCTCAGAAAAATTCGCAAGAAAAATGATCAGAACGCTGCTGTCGATGATCGTAGCCGAGAAGAAATCAGAATTTTACAAGAACTTGAAAGACCAAATAAGATTAAGAACTCATCTGAGATAGAGAACTCATCAGAGTCCGGGGAGATCAATTATGATGGGTTAGAAACTTCCAGCGACATGTATGCCGACGATGAGAGACATGAATAGAGGCGAAAGGTCGTTGCGTTTCGCCGTGCAAAAAAAGTATTTCAGCTGCCAGTTTACGTTAAAATTATTATTCGTTTTTATATTATTATAAAATGAGATGTTTTTATGGAAATTATAGCTGCTCTTAAACGATGAACGAATTCGTACGTGCACGTGCCATAATTATATGCCAAGGCTTTTACTCAAGTTTCTTTTATAATTACGCAATTGTTTTTCGTTTTTTTTCCTGAGATTGCGAGTTGACTTTTGTCAGATAGTACATGTTTGTGTGTTCTAAAGCTATAATTTATTAATTGACTATAAAAGTGTTTCCTAATTGAGGTACCAAATGCAAAAGGAGACATATTTTTTTCGGTTCTAGTTTGGCGACTTATGGTCGTTTTAAAAATTTGTTTAAAATTATAATTACAGAAAATTCATTTGATATAGAGAATTAACTTGGAGCCTATCAAACAAAATTGATAAAACTCTTGTTTTTGTCACATCAAGATTCATTTACGCTGGCGCCAAAAAATTCTGCATTCCCTTTTTGCAGTCCGCGCCTCAATTTTAGTCGTAAGCTTTCATAAATATTACGCGGATCACTTGAGGAAAAAGGTCGTTGCGTTTCGTAGTGCAAAAAACGTATTTTATCTGCCAGCTGGCGCTAAAATAGACGTTTGAATATTATATTAAGATTACATTTTTCAATAATAATTATATAGATGCGGTCTTAAATGATTAACGAGTTCTTACGTACATGTGCCATAATTATATGTGAAAGGTATTTACTTTAAGTTTAATTTTTTTATAACTACGCAATGGTTCAATGTTGTTAAGTATTTGTGCGTTTTAAAACCATTATAATAAAAATTATAATTTTCATCGCTAGATTAATAGATCGTTGTTTAGTGCTAAGCAAATAATATATACTTTAAGAAAGTTTATGTTTCTGTTGTATTAATAATGT
>NC_046664.1:128113342-128134204 GCF_010883055.1 Belonocnema kinseyi | reverse complement strand
AGATAATCCGCACGCGTGCGTCGCACAGTGCGCGTATTTTGCTTTCTGGGAAGCATGCATTATAAATTTATAGCAAATAATTCATTAGTCATTACTCATAGTATTTTATTATAATTTCTAAATATATTATTATTGATAAACAAGACGTCTTCCTTTATTTCCTCCGCCCCACACTCATCTTTTTAAATCAAAATATTGGTAGCGATTCGGACTTGCACATGGCCGGCAAATTGGGCTTACACGCGGCCGGCACGTTGGGCGTCGGATGGTCGGCCGGGTGATATAGTCAGCAATGGCACGCACATTGAGCTACTCAGGTGCCCGCACGGCGGTCCTGTCAATCGGACCGCGTACCGGTGCATACGCCAGCCACGGGTGGACATTCTGTTCTCTGGTAAAACGCCTGCGTTGACTGTTACTTACAGGCGATGGGTTTGAAGTGTAGCAGTTAATAGGCGTTATACGTCTTATATTTTTTTTAAACTTTTTACCGTTGCAAAAAAAAACTTGTGATTATTACGTGACCTTCTATAGGGCATTTTAACGTAGAATCCGAATTTCAAAAATTTTAAAGTTGATTTTGCTGTTTTTTCGAGTTTTTTAAAAAGGAACCGAACGGGGACCCAATAGGGTCTTTACGGGTACTTTGTAGAGGCTCCATTCGTTTCCTTCGGTCAGCCAGGGTTAAGCATCAAACCCAGATAATTTAATTTTTTAACCACAAAATATAGTAAATGACAGACACTGCCAAACACGCTATTGCAAATACCTATATAGGTCACTAGTAGGATTCTATATGAGTATCCTATAAGTGACTTATATAGGTCCGTATAGGAGCCACCTATAGGCAATGAAACAGCTTCCTGTATAGGATACTGTATAAAATCCTATCAATGACCTATATAGGACAGATAATGAACCAGAAGTGTTGCGCAGTAGTTTTCTATAGCAGATACAGCTGCGCAGTAGTTATTTTTAAATATACGATTGTCTAGTAGTCGGAACCTGTATAGATTCTTATATCGATTCTAACGTAGGAAGAAGGAACCCATACCCTTACCATAGAATCATTTAGGAATTCTGTAAAGGATCCTATGTAGGAAGCTGTTTCATTTCCTATAGTTGGCACCTATACTGACCCATATAGGTAACCCTATATAGCGATGGTCCGTACGAAGACTAGTACCGTTCAGCGCTTGACGAACACAAACACCGTTCGACGCTCCAGGCAAAGTGTAGCACGGTTAAAAATTCCTTAAAGAAGAGTAGCACCACTCCTCGAGCACTTGCGAAGCTAAGCACTACACGCGGGTGCTCGCAAAGATAAGCACGATTCACAAAACTCTAACGAAAAGTAGCACCGTTTGTAGACAGTTTATTCAGTGCCCACGAAGAAAAGCACGTCCCGTAGAGCGCTGACGTAAACTAACACTACTCGCAAAGCACTGGTGAAGCGTAACACCACTTGCAAAAATCTGACGAAAAGTAGCACGACAAGTCAAGCGCTGATGAAGAGTAGCATGACTCGCTGTTGCTTATAAAATTAATTAATTCAAATTCATCTAATAAAGTATTGTCAAAGTCTATTATCAATACCAATACTTTCGAATAACAGTCCGCACGTTATTTAAAAACTTTGTCAATTTGACGAGTATTTAATTTGAATAACAAAACATTAAAAGCCTTTTATTTAAAAAAGCCATAGTATTATTTGAGCTTTTTGTTGCAGTAAAATTAAATTTATTGTTAAATTTAGTCTCTGACATACATCTTAATGATATATTTTTATTTCCACAACATTTATATTACATTAGTTTACAATTAAAAAACTCGTAAATTAAACCCACAAACACCTGTCCGACTCTTTTACAAGTTTTAAAACCATAAAAAATGTTCTTATACTCATTTTAACCTTTGTAAGTTATGCTAAGTTTCGCCAAAGCTGTTTAAGTAATGCTACTCTTTGTCAGCGATGTATTAGTTGTGCTAGGCTTCATCATTGCTAGTCGAGTGGTGTTACTTTTCATTAGCGTTAAGCGCGTTGTGCTACGCTTCGTCATCGCTCACCGAGTGGTGTTAGTTTTCGTCCGCGTTAGCGAGTTGTGCTACGCTTCGTTACCACTCGGCGAGTTGTGAATTTTTTCGTCAGCCATCGGCAAGTACTGCTATGTTTCGCTAGACTTTATGAACGGTTCTAGTTTTCGTTAGCCGGCTGGAGCCGTGTTAGACTTCGTAAATATTTTTGAACGGTGCTAGTCTTCTTACGGACCATCGATATAGGATCTTATATAAGTCACTTATAGGATTCTTATATAGAATCCTATTGGTGACCTTTACAGGCACCTATATAGGTATTTGCAGTAGCCCTGTCGGGCCGAAGGAACCACATGGAGCCTCTACAAAGTACTATAGAAGGTCACGGAATAATTGCAATAGTTTTTTTTGCATCGGTAAAAAGTTTAAAAAAATATAAGACGTATAACGCCTGTTGACTGCTACTTACAGGCGATGCGTTTGAAGTGTAGCAGTCAACAGGCGTTATACGCCTTATATTTTTTAAAACTTTTTACGGTTGCAAAAAAACTATTGCGATTATTCCGTGACCCTCTGTAGGGAATTTTAACGTAGAATCCGAATTTCAACCATTTAAAAGTTGATTTTGCTGTTTCTTGGAGTTTTTTTAAAAAGAACCGAATGGGGACCCAATGGGGTCTTTACGAGTACTTTGTAGAGGCTCCATTCGGTTCCTTCGGTTAGCCAAGGAGGGCATAAAGCGATTATCACTGGGGGCCTGTTTACTACGTACGCTGAGTACAAATGTGTGGTAGTCAAGGAGAAAAGTTGTAGAAAGAGCGTCATCGGTTGAGTCTTTGAATGTCTTGGAATTGCAACTTTGAGAGTAGTTATATACTAATCTTGCTACAAAATTCATTTTGAAATTTTTTTTGATTGACTACTCAGTCTACGTTTTCGAAGTCTCATTTCTTTCCCTGTACCATGCGCAAGTATTCAACGCCAGAAATATGTTTGGAAGTACCTCAAGATATTAGGAAAATGTAACAAATTATCACAAAATTGGTAATGTTTCTGCATACTGTGGATTAATTATAACACAGGCCTGCAAATAATGGGTTCATGTCAGTTGTTGGAAAGTGGAGGGTCATTTCCGAAGTAATTTTTTACTTAGAATCCGAATCCGGGGTCCCAATTGGCCCATCACGTCAGGATTTTAAGATATTTGAGGTTATGTACCCTAAAAATGGTGTTTTTGGCTACTTTTGAAGTTATGTACAAAAGGCTCACATTTTTGGGGGATTTTTTCTTTAGTTGTATCATATAGTACTGCTCGTTCTCTTCTGTACATAACCTCAAAAGTAGCCAAAAACGCCATTTTTTGGTACCTAACCTAAAATATCTTAGAGTCCTGAAGTAATAGGCCAATTCGGACCCCGGATTCGGATTCTACGTACAAAAATACTTCGGAAATGACCCTCCACTTTCCAACAACTGACATGACCCCATTATTTGCAGGCCTGTGTTATTATTTTAATGCATCTCGATAGTAGTGCCTGATTAATTAACTTTCTTCGTAATTCTGAATCTAAATTATTATATAATATTATTTTGATTAAGAATTACTTAGAAAGTTACTGCATAATTAGGCACTACTATCAAGATGCATTACAATAATCATTAAGAAAAACCCGCGTGTGCAGGCGCAAACTTGCTACAGATAACGGTTTATTTAAAATATTATCAATAATAACAACAATAAAGAGTTATTGCCACACTTTCTTGATAAATTATAACCCATTAGAAAGCGGTAACGTGATGGAGCAGAAAAAATAATGTTTTTCCCATGTTAAACGTTAAATTTTCGAATTTGTTTATAATATTGTTATTAAAAATACAAATATTTAACATTTTTATTTTCCGACAGCTATTTATTTTAATTTAGAATTAGTTTGAAAGTTGGCTGATGAGAAAAACAATAGTTTGAACAAATAAAAATAAAATATTACAATGTGTTGATTAGAATATTTATAATAATAATAATTGATCAATTATGTTTATTTTTCATCTTTAATACTACTTGTAGAAGATATTTAGGATATTTTAATCAAAATAAAATTTTTTGTTGTGGGCACCGTAGGAAAATAATTGTTTATAACAATTGACGTAAATCTTAAACCTGATATTCATATTTCTTAAATATATCTGTAATAATTCTGACAGATAGCAACTTCTTTAAGTCTTTTCTTCGGAGAAAAAAAATAATATACGTAAGATGTCTAATTTTGACATTCTATTTGTTTAAATAATGTATTCCACAAAGTTAAATTAAAAAATCTGGCCTAATGGCGTTCTGCATAATTTAATTCTGAGCATTTAAAAAAAAAACATAATAGGTCAAGAATTGTAGGCTGCAGTATATTATGAACAGTAAATTCCCGATTCCTCTCACTGTGCGCCGAGAATTCCAATTTCCAATAATTCGAAGTGTTCTTTTGGTCCCTGCTGAAAGTCCTATTCTTTCAGTTTTTAAAATATTAGTTACCTCCAAGTTCTACATTTCGATCATTCTAAGTTTTCGCTAGTTCGAATCAAATTTTACGTCCCGACATCTACACTTTCCATAATTCCAAGTACAAGAAGTTTCATTTTACAAAATCAAAAAATATCTAGAACCCATCTCTAGCATGCGTTATAACAAAATAAAGATATAATTTAATTTTAAGAGAAAATTTTGGCTATTTTTAATACAATACATCATTTTTTGCCATTTTTTTGCATTTCTACGACAGTCTTGAACAAAAAATCAAGATATCGTTTCACTTTCCGATAAAATATTCCATATTTTTTATTACGTTGCATAATTCTTATTTAATTTGTTATATTACTTGTATTTATGAAGTAGGTAAGTATACTTTCATGCAGGATGTTCTCTATAATTTATTTAAATAACGCGATAAAATGACTTCTAACAAAAGCTCTGTTATCTTGCAAATTATTAACTGTAGGGAATTAGTGTTCATTGCAAAAATCTGTATTTCAGTTGGTACTTTCTAAAAAGTGTTTCTTTTTTCATCCATTTAATATTGTTGTCGGAGCGAAAAAATGCGGAAATAACTGTTGTTTCTCATAAGCTTGTCTAACAACATTAACATAAGTATTCCAAAAATGTTAAATTTTGAATGTTTAATCTTACATTCATAACAAAATACTTAACTGCGAATATCTCGTAGCGGGCACATTTGCCAGAGCTTCGCTGTACAGTTTTGGATTCTGGAGATCATTTAACATCAAAATCAAAAACAAAAATTGAATGGATCACGTTGATCCGACGGAAATGGGTTGGCGTCTACACTAAAGGAAGCTTCCCTTACGAAGAAGTATTGTGAGAAAATCATTATAGACTTACAATGAAATTCCTAACATTTTCTCGGTACTATGGGAATAATTATAAGACAATTATGATAGTTTATGATACTCCTACAAATGATGGCCCTCACACTTTCATGATGAGAGAAGCCGCTTGGTCGACACAGATGATGTGTTCAGCCCAGCAAACACACACAGCTCTTAGCGCATTAGGTGCATCAGGTTACGTCATTCGTCTAAAATCAACGGGAATTATTCATGATTCCCTGCCTTTTTTCGTTTTGATACAAGCCGAGGTAAATCATGCCCAAGACGATAAATCATCACAATAAATCCTTTCCCTCTACTGCAAACTATATATGCCCTATATGCAAACTATATATGCCCCAACTGTAGGTCTAAGAAACGACATAAGTATATATGACATCTGCCTACAACCAGCTTAGCTACGGTCGCACTTAGAGAGCGAATTACAATAAAAGGCTCTCATTAAAATCCGTTGGCTTACCAACTCATCAAAACACAAAACGTTCATAAAAATATGAATTTTCTTTTTATGAATGGTGCATGATTTTCGGCAATATTCTGGGGCTGATGAATTATATTTGAACTAACGTGATTAACAAATGATAAGACACAGTCAGCACTTTTACACCTTACAAATTCTCATGATATTCACCCGAGTCAAAAACTAATTGACAATATTAACAAAAATGTTATGTTCAGATTACCTTTTGAGTTTTTATTATTGATTGATTTTACACTTCTTCTCCTATTTGTCTTACAATAAAATTTGGAGAAGCGATTTCATCTCGAGGTTCAAATTCCATCGCAAAACTTAAAAACTGAAAAATGATTGGAAATTTTGTAAAATAGCGAAATATTGTGAAATAATAAAAACTTTTAATTTAAAAAATTGTTTAAAATGATTTAAAAAATATAGGTTTGAAATGCAAACGTGTAAAGTCTTCGGAATTAACTTCAAGTATACTGAAATATATCTCAATATCCTAACATATTCAAAATATACAGTATTTATCAACATTCTGGATTATCACGAAATATGTGAAATATCCTGAAGTACCTTGAAGTGCGTGCATTATCCTGGAATATATATGTGAAGTATATTGAAGTGTATACATTAATATATTCTAAATTACCTTCAAATATCCTGAAGCATCTTGAAGTATCCAGAAGTATGTGAAATATCTTAAAGTATCTTTAAATATCAGGCACTATCTTAAAATATCATGAAGTATATTCAAACATCCTCAAGTATCTTGGAGTACGTGGATTATCCTGAAGTATGTGAAGTATCTTCATGTGTGTGAATTATCATGAATTACATTGAAAGATTCTGAAATACCTTGAAATATCCTGAAGTATCTTGAAGTATCTTGAAGTACGTGAAATATCATTAAGAGCTTGAAAGATAATCAAGCATCTTGAAATATCAGGCACTATCTTAAAATACCATGAAGTACAGTGAGATATCCTGAAGTGTCATCAAGTATCTTGAAGTACGTGATATATCCTTAAGTAGCTTCAAATGTCATGAAATATCATACTTCTCTTGGGGGACAGAAATACTTTTTGTCGAACCTCGACCCCTTTCCAACGTCTCATAGGGGTATGGAAGGCACTTTTGTGACTATTCGCAGAAATAACATTTTCCAAAGATTTTTAGTGTGGGAAATAAAGTAGCAAGATGGCTGATATTGAGGATCGAACAGTAGCATTAAACACATCTGAAAAAAATTAATTTTTTAATATCTTCTTCCCACAGACTAAGGTCTATCCTTAAAATATGTCTTTTTACCGGTGCCGGCTTTGTATACACAACCTTTTTCTATAATCCTTTGCAAATTTATAAAAAAATTAATAATTTAAACATTTTCGATTAAAAATTAAGAATTTCGTTTTCTTTCTACGAGTCAATTTGTTTACGAAGTCAACTAACAATGTTTATCAGATGACTCTTCTCTATGTTGATTTGTAAATTTACAAGGACTATTAATGATTTAAACAACTTTTATTAAAAATTAAGAGTTTAACTTTCTTTCTACGACGCAGTTTCTTTACGGAGTCAACTAAGAGCGTCTATCTGATAACTCTTTTCTGTCTTACTTTGCAAATTTACAAGAACTAATAATTATTTAAACAGTTTTAATTGAAAAATTAAAAGTGGTTTTTTTACGAATAGGCTTTCTTTTTTAACATTGTTAACTAAGAATATCATTAAGCAAGCGACACAATTTTTTCTACGGACTGAACTCAGAATTTCTTTACGGAATGAACAAAGAATGCATTTCCAATCACTTTTTTCTACAATACTTTGCAAATTCAAAATAATGGCTCATTATTTAAATAATTTTGATAAATAAATTCATAAATTGACTATTTTTTATATTTTTAACCATTTGAACACCCTGGCGGACCGAAGGAACCGAATGGAGCCTCTGCAAAGTACCCGTAAAGACCCCATTGGGTCCCCATTCGATTCCTTTTTTAAAAACTCAAAAAAACAGAAAGATCAACTTTTAAACTGTTGAAAATCGGATTCTACATTCAATTTTCTATTACATACTCACGGAGTAGTCACAATACCTTTTGTTGCGGCGTTAAAAATGTAAAAAAATGTCATTAGCTTCTGTTGAAGGTGACTTCAAGCGCATCCATAATAGCTCAAGTAGTATGTTGCGCGCGAAGTTTAAAAATAAACTTCTCTCTAACTTGCATCCCAGCGTTGTTGCCTGAGGTTTCTACTGCGTGGCGCTAGCATCCAGAAAAAATTCGTAAAGTTACCGACGGAACGCTTATTAACTGCTACTAAAAGAAGATGCACTTGAAGGCGCCTTCGGCCCATGTAAATGGCAGGTATTTGATTCTTTTAAGTTTTTAACGCTGCAAGAAAAAGTATTGTGATTACTCTGTGAGTTTCTAACGCAAATTTTAACGTAGAAACCGAATTTCAACAATTTAAAGGTTGATTTCGCTGTTTTTTTTTTAGTTTTTCAAAAAGGAACCGAATGTGGACTCAATGGCATCTTTACGGGTACTTTGTAGAGGCTCCATTCGGCCAACAAAACTATTTAGAACCATGGTTATTCTTAACTATTCAATTATTTGTATGAATAAACATCATTCTTATATTAATACGTACATTGAATCAACCTTAAGGGCGTGCAAAAAGCTCGAAACTTTGAGTCGAGTCGACTCGATTTTTTTCGAGTCGAGCTCGAGTATGCTCGAAATGTCGAATTCTCGAAATTTTCGAGCTACTCAAACGTTTCGAGAACACGAACGGCTTCAAGTACTTGAAAGTTTTGGGTTCTCAAAAGTTTCGAGTTCTCAAAGACATTCGAGTACTTGAACGTTTTGAGTTCTCGAAGAAATTCGAGTACTCGAAAGTTTCAAATTCTCGCAAACATTCGAGTACTCGAAAGTCTCGAGTTGCTTTAATGTTTCGAGCAGCTCGAATGTTTTGGGGTCTCGCAGCTTTTTAAATTAATAAGAATTTCTTCAAGCCTGTGTGGAAAAATTGAGAGGGCCCCCGTCTGGGGCCCGCATGGGTGGCCCTCAAGCCTTGTGGAATTCATGAGGGCAATCCAGACGAGGTCCCTCATGGCAACGACATGCTAATCCATAGGGGTCCAGTATAGGCTTTCCCCATGGATCTCGCATCGTTACGATCATGAAAGCTCTCTTGATATTTTTGCCAGTGCTGGCACCTGTACTGGCATATCTCTGGGATGATAACACTATTTTGTACTGGGCCGTCAATGTTGGGCTAGCACTGGATATCGCTACTGGCACAGTGCTATCCCAACAGAAAATTCACCATGGGCGAAATACTGCGTTAGTGATAACTAGTACCGTACTGCTATGCTCTAACGACATGACAAAAAAGGTATTTAAAATTAAATATTAATTGATTAAGAGCCATTTGACTTCAAATATTTATAGTCCTGTTTAGAGTGAATACATATATTTAATTTTTAAACATTAGATTACAAGTAAATTTTCTAACGCTAGGGGGTATCGAACCAACATATCTAATACCTAAATCTATCGCCTAAAAGTCGGCAGTGCTAACCACTGCGCTAAACCGACAAGTTGAAACTAGTTGAAAAAGCCATCCTCATAAGCAACAGTTCAGAAAAGTTAAGGTATCAAATTTTAAGCTCAATTTTTCTAATTATTTATTATCATACGACGTTATGTAAATGTAAAATACATGAACTGCTAATATGAATATCAATACAATAATTCTTAAATAAATAATTGAAATCGATTACAATTTTTCTTCGCGTAATATATATTTTTTTCTGTTGTGGGCTATTTTACAACTTTTTACAATGACAGGAAATGTAATTTTTTATGAACATTTACAATCTTTCATAAGGATAGAACTTAGAATTTTTTCTGAAAAAATAGTAGGAAAAAAGTTGTTTTCGGGACAGTTGTATTTATAGTTTTAAAAGATTTTAGAACGCATGAACCATATTTTTGAACGTATTTTTATGTCCATATTTTAGGATATAAAATAATAAACCTTTCGACTTACAAATTTTAATCGTTGATCCGTGAGGGTAACCGAGCTAGTCCTCCTGCGGGGGCCCCTATGAAACTTTCATATTGTCAGAATTCAAATTTTAAAAAAGTGTCATCGAATTTTTGTCAGATATTCAATACAAAAGTTCCGAAATGTCGACCAAATTTTGAAAAAATGTGTTATATTCAGGGATCAGAACCTTTTAGCTTCGTTCCAATAATAAGGGATTCTGGAGGGGTTCGGGTTCGAACCGAGCCGTCAAATTTTCTAAAGTGTTCGTCCGAATCGAACCCTTAAGTAAGTAAGTGTCAGTCAATGTATTTTTCGAATTTCATATTTATTTATTAAACATTGAATACCGAAATCTTTGAGCCTTAAACTTATTTAGAGATTATCGTTTACACTTATTGCTCAAATATTATAAAAATTCCGGAATTTCTTTAATTTTTAAGTAGTAAGTGAAACCGTAAATCTCTAATTATGTTAAAGGTTAAAAGATTTCAGTATTTTGCCTTTTTATTGCGAATCAAAAAGCCACATTTGTACAAATTAACCATCTTACATACTTTCAGCAACATTTAAATATCTGATACGAAAAAAATATGTCCGCTACGCGGCACATTCTTATTGCGCACTGCGCGCACGACGTTTCGCGCCAAGCTTTTGCGCGTGTAGGGAGCGCGGGTATGCTCTCGCACTTAGCGCTCGTTTTCGTACTATAGTGCGTACACTTCTACTATATTTTTTCAAATATCATAAATATGGTAACTTAAATCGACAGCTGTGATTTAAGTTCCTGAGGAATCACATTCATAAACTGAAACTGAATTTGTTGACATTTGATTTTAAAGAAGGTTCTCAAAACAACTACGGCTTTGACGATAACATTCTCATTACGACACTCGCGTTTCGCGCCCGATAATCAGGTAATAGAATGAATAATCTTTAAAAAATAAAGGGCGTATACAAATTTGAACAGCATCATATAAGAAATAGGTATGTTTTATACATAATCATTAATCATGATTGAGAAAGTATTAGAATTGTCCGAAATTTGACATCACGATTCTTCAACGGATCCCCGCGTTTCGAGACCCCTTGAATAGGAAAATAAAGTTTTTACGATTACGTCTGCCTATCTGTCTGCCCGTCCTTACATCTGTCCGTCCGTAAACACGATGACTCAAAAAAATGAACAGATCAAATGCATCTTTGGTACACTTTTTTTAGGTCCTAAAAGAAGCACGAATTCGTTAACCAGCCATTTTTGATAAAAATTTAAAAAGTGAGCGCACTTTGAAAACTTTTGAGAACACTTTTTTCTGAATTTGAAAATTTTATGTACGGATATATATAGTATTAAAAAGGAAAAAAATTATATGAATGACTTTTTTTGATGAAATGAAAATTCTAAGAGTTATAGCATTTTCAACATTTTTTTAATCAACAGACAATCAAATTTGTAGGGCAAAAACGTACGATATGAAAAAAGTCAAGAAAAGAAAAACATTGCTTTTTGAAAGCCCTACAAAATTATCATAAGAAATTTTTGGATTTACTTGAAAAATGAAGAATTCATATTTTGATTGCACAAAAAATAATGAAAAATAAAAAATTCCATTTTGTGTTCAAACGACGTGGGACACGAAAAAAGAATAATTCACCAAAACTGTTATACCAAAAAAGATCTACAATTTTGTTAAGTATCACTTTTTGATAGGACGGGTACCTTTTGTTTTATTCGTGAAAAATAACATTAAATTTAAAAAAAAATTTTTAAATGTATGGAAAAACGACGAAAGTTACGAGAGAAAAAAGATTCAACAAAACCTGCTTACAAATGTCTGTCGGAAATAGAGCGCGCAGCGCGAGTATCACGATGAGAATGTGTACCTAAAAGCCTACAGAGCTTTGAGAAACTTAATCTTTGACCATACTTAATTAAGTAGACAATTTAGAATATGAAGACGCATAAAAATACTGCTATCTTAAAGAGATCTTTTTGATAAAGTTTTATTCAAGCATTCCAAAGGCAAAGAATAAACATCCGGCGCGAATCGCGAGGTAACCCATTATCGAGTCCGAAGCGCGAGATTCAACCGTCGCGCACCCGAGGTGCGTTCAAACTCGTGAGAACTCGGGCACATTTTTTAATATAATGTTACTACAAAAAAACACATTTGTTTTTTTAATTCAGAAAGTAGAGACAATAAACCGTAGCACATTAACCTAGCACATTTTCAATTCGTATATAATTGAAAATGTTTATCAAGTTTATCCAGTTTATCAAGAGAACAGTTTCGAAATATATTTTATATCTAGAAGAAATTTGAATTTACATTTTTTAATCTATGGAAGAAAAAAAAATGTCTCAATTTTTTGGAAATTTTCAAAATGTTAAAAAGCATATAGCTTTTTAAATTTCTGTCGGAATTAGAAATCTCACAAGGTTAATTTGCAAATAATTTTGTTACGTACATAAAAAGTTGACAAAAATTTCTAAAACTCTGAAAAAAATGCCGTTTCAAATTTTGAAAAAGCTCTTTTTTAATTTTGGTCTAATCGAAAAGTTTAACAAAAATTTCTAAGATTTCAAAATTTATTTTTCAAATATTAAAAATGCTCTAAGTTTTTTAATTTTTGCTGGGAATATCTGTTTAATGAACTTAATTTTCAGTTTAGAACCCTTCAAAACTACATCAAAGGCTGACCCGATTAGAAAAATTCTTCAAAAGTAAACGTGGCTACAATATTCGTACATACAGACACCGATAAAATGTTATGATTTTCGGACTCTGTGAGCTTCAATACGTAAAGATCTGTTAAAAGCCAGAGATCGAAAGTTTGGGCGATTATATTACACTCTCATAAATGAGAATGTAAAAACCCTAGGACTGTAACTCGAGGAAACTGGTTTATATTTTGAATTCTTCCAAAATTTGGTTGCTATTTTGGATAAAAAAATCTTGAATTTTCAATTTTTATTTCAAAATCGCCGTTAGCAATCCGAAAACCCCTGCGAGTATCGGGTTTCAAAAAATTCTTGTTAATTTAAAAAGTTTCGAGAACCTGAAACTTTAGAGCAGCTCGAAACTTTTGAGTAGCTCGAAAGTATTCGTGTACACGAAAGTTTCGTGTCGACTCGTTCGAACTTCGAGTATCGATTGTTTTGCACACCCCTAATCAAGCTAGTACTAATTGTACAATATTTTTAAATGCAAAGGCATAAAGGTTAATGAATTTTAGATTGAAAGCGTTCAAAAAGTAAATAATATTCCATGAAATTTAGAGCATTATCAAGATAAAATAAAAAAAGCTATGTAAATAAATGTGTAAACTAAATTGATAATTATTTATTTCAAACAATTTCCCGACGTTTATTTAAATATTTAGAAAAGGAGGATGATAATCAAGTAGTAATCTCTTTTAATTCAGAAGAGATTGGAATATGATCTACAACACGCATTATACCAGGAACTACAGGTAAATTTGGGTTTCGACACATCTATAGAAATGTGTCGCACAAAGATAGACTCCTTTAGGCAGCGTATCGACAGCGTCCAAAATTACAATCAACGTTTCGGCAAATGCCTCAATGAGCTTTATTACGCGGTTCAATCGGAACATAGTGAGCCAGCTGCGCGCAAAGTACCTCTTCAAATCGAGGAGAAATCCTCGATAAAGCGCTTTATTATGAACCTTAGAGACGAGATCGGGATTCAAATTAGATCTTTAAAACCGAAGTCTATTAATAAGGCACAAGAAGAAGCTCTGGAAACTGAGGTTTGGCTTCGAGAAAATCTAACTTTAAAGTCCAGACAATCCCCTGCGAGCTCCCCAACGTTAAACACTGCCTATTCAGGTAACCCCTCGATACACGACATCGAACCAGCGGTCCAATCCACCCAACCAAAATATGCCCCTTGCACAGAGAATGCAGCTGCAGTGCAATCACTGCAAAAGGCCTGGGCACACTGAAGCCGAGTGTTTTACAAAATCTAGGAAGGGCTCAAATTTTCGAGTAGGGTAGATTATGAAAAGACCACCAGAGCATCGAATTCATTTGACTCAAAAGGAATATCGCGAAAGTCAGGAAAATGCACCCGGAAATGTAGCAAATCCCCAGACCGAATAACTTACGTTTTCGGACAACTTTAATCAATTTTATTACGACCAGGAGGATTTCAGCGCGATATCCGATTACTCGTCGATTAAGGATCCTTAATAAATTTATTAAACGAGTCTTTCAATCCGACTCAGTTCACCCTACAACCCCAAGAAAGAAAGTTCAAAATGGGAAATGAGACCCATACATCATATTCCTATTTCACTTTAGAATACCTAGGCGTAAATCACATCTTAAGCATAGTTCCGAATAACTTTAAAATGCCTGAAGATGGAATTATGGGACTTTGCTTTTTCCAAAAATACACTTACAATCTCTCGAATGATAATATAATACTTGGCGGTTACTCGTACGATCTGACCGATGACGGTATTTTGATCCCGGCAAATCAGATTAAACTAATGAAATTAGCCGTAACAAAATCACATGGACATGTGGGATTTCTAGACAACGCACATATTCCTGATTTCATTTTTCGAATTGACAATTATGAAATAACAGTACCCATTTCCAACGATTCCTCTGAAGCAAAAATAATCAGCACGCAGGAATTCCAATACAAGTTCCTAAAAATCAAGCCTGAAAAAGAACAAATCCATTATATTTCGGAACAAGAATTTGCCTCACGAATTAAAATGTTAACAGAAAATTCGAGACATAGTCACATTGAATCCGAACTCCGTGGATACGTTGCTAAAATTGTTCAGTCTTACTATGACATCTTCACACTGCCAGACGACCCTCTCCCGAGTAGCCATTTAACTACCCACCGTATTGTTCTGAAAAGAGATAAAATTATCAACAATAAATCTTATCGGCCGCCCGAGTGCCACAAAAAAGAGATTGAAATCCAATGCCCGAGTCGCCCTATAACTCACCTTTATGGGTAGTGCCCAAAAAGATTGACGCCTCGGGGAAGCGTTAATGGCGAATTGTTGTAGATTTCCGCAAAATTAATGAAATAACTGACTACGACGCTTATCCGCTTCCTATAATTGACGATATTTTGGACAGCATCAGGAAAGCAAAATTCTTCTCGGCATTTGATTTAAGTTCCGGTTTTTAACCAAATACCCATGGAAGAATCTTCAAAAAAATATACTGCCTTTTCGACCCCTGAGGGACACTTCGGGTTCAAACGAATGCCCTTCGAACTCAAAAACGCTCCCGCGAAGTTCCAGCGAATGATGGAAAATTCGCTCAGGGGATTGATCGGGAAGATTTATACCTTGATGACATTGTGGTGTTCGGGTCAAGTATAGAAGAACATAATCAAAATTTAGTATTACGTTTTGAGCGACTTCGTCAAACTGGACTTAAGCTACAGCCCGATAAGTTCGAATACTTAAGGCCTGAGATAGAACATCTAGGACATGTTATAACAAAGGATGGAGTCAAACCTAATCCAACAAAACTATCTGCCGTTTCAAAATTCAAACAACCTAGGAACGTGAACGAGGTTAGATCCTTCTTAGGACTTTCGGGATATTATCGAAAATTCATTAAAAAAAACTATTCGACCGTCGCGAAACCTTTAATCGAACTTACAAAAATCTGTAAAGAATTTATTTGGACAGACAAATGTCAGGAAGCATTCGAAAAATTGAAAGGATCCCTGTGCCAAGCATCTGTCTTACGCTATCCCGATTACAGGAATTAATTCTCGCTAACAACTGACGCCTCAAACGTTGGCCTGGGCCTCAGAACGATCTGTTGGCAATAGTGTGGGCAGTCAAATGCCTTCGACAATATCTACTGGGACGTAAATTTATAATTTTCACCGATCATTAAGCACTCACATAGTTATTCAACTTTAAAGATCCATCCTCCCGATTAATGCAATGGCGATTTCTTCTAGAGAAATACGAGTATAAGATATAATATAAAAAAGGTTCCGAAAATACAGCGGCAGACGCTCTCTCACGCGTCTTTCCAATCACTCATGATAGTACTCAGCAAGCACTCAATGGGTCTGACATTGACTTACAAGGCGAACAGCCCGCAATCGAAATCATCGAAGCAACTGACGTGCGCGATCTTCATTTTCCAAACCCGCAAGAAGTTTTGCAGTCTGAGCCCGGAACTTCGGGACAATTTAGCCCACTAAAACCACTGACTGATGATTTCGAATCTGACGAAATATCAACTTTAGAACAAGAACCTGAAAACCCTCCTAGTCCAGACAACAAACAGTTATTCAGGGAATATTACAGGTGGTTCTCGAATCGAACAGAAACACATGAAACGGAGAAACCTAACGCTCAAGGAAAACTTTGAAAACGAATATCAAAAGAACGCTCAAATCTAGACCGAAATACAACGAAGCTACCTGATTATAACGAGAAACAGTGGCTGATAATCTTGAATCAACTCGCAAAACAGACTATCGATAGAAAAATGATAGTGTTACGCCTACATTGCGATCAACCAACAATAACAACTACTGAACGAATCAAGCTCAAAATTCTAATTTCTTTCTTGAGTTATAGATATCCGAATCTAAAAATTCACACATGTTTCAACGCAACAACAGAACTAACTCGCGAAGAACGCGACCAGATCCTTAGAGAATGTGATGGCTCAATGATATCTCAACACTTCGCCGAGAAAAAATCGATAGGCCGGGTACGAGAACTAGGGACATGGGTCAACATGGAATTAGAAATTATCGATTATATCAAAAAATGTCACAAATTCAAAATTAAAAAATTACAAAGAGTTAGTAAAAGGGCCGAAGCGATCATTCCCGGTATGACAACAAATCCCAACGATAAAATCGCAATGGATATTTTTGGACCTTTGCTTGTCACAGCTAAAAAGAACGAGTACCTTCTGTCGATTCAAGATATTTTAACAAAATACCTAATTTTAATTCCCTTAAAAAATGCAACATTCGAATCAATTATTGAAGAGCTCTTCGACTATCATATTTACACTTTTTGTTCCCAAAAGCACATCTTAACAAATCAGGGACAAAATTTTGTCTCAGAATAGCTTCAAAATTTTGAGAATCTTTTTATAATTAAACACGTCAAAACCACAAAATTCCACCCCCAAAGCAATGGAGCGTTGGAAATAGCACCCGCGATAGTGAAAGACTTAATTCGGACCGCAATGGCTGACAACCACATTGAATGGGATGAAAATCTAAAGTTCATTTGCATGGCCTATAACACGATGATCCATGAAGAGACAGGATTTTCACCCTTTCACTTAACATTTGGAAGAAATGCAAACTTACTGTCACTACTTGCCACCACTCCAAACCTAAAATACCCTAAGAGTTAGTAAGACTTTGGAAATAAAGGCACGAGAAATACATACGGCGGGCTCGCGAAAGAATTGAAAAATCGAAAGAAAAATTTAAACGTGTCCAAGATGCAAAAATTGTCATCCCGCAGAAAATGTTTGAAATTGGTGATTTTGTATTACTCGAGAAAAATAAAACAGGGAAGCTATTGCTAGACTGGAAAGGTCCTGCTACTATTATTGGCTTCTAAACCAATAATAATTATGCGGTACTCATTACAATGAACGACAACGAATCCATGCGAACAAATTCAAACTATACTACTCCTAGTTTCAGGTACCATGAAGATCATATTCCTGGCCGTATTATTCTTCGGAATCCGGGGTGGTGTCCAATTCAAGGATATTGGAGACACTACGATTTTCGCTAAAAATCTCGGTAGAACCAACCTCTACCATGAGACTTGGACACTGATCCTGGGAATCGACAGGCAAAACTTTGAATTCAATTTTCACAAATAAGCGAAACTTGAGCTCAGGCTCTACAACTGTGTGTTCATTGTCCTGCCCAGTTAGAATTAAAACTTTTAAAAAATCGTTTAAACAGCTTAGAAAATGCTAAACTTCCTTTGTCTCAAATACTTGGAGAATCTCGCACCTGTAGAGCCGTAGCCAGCCGTAGGGCCCGACGCGCCCTGAAATTTCGCGAATTCTAACATTTTTCTATAGATGTGAAAAAAATTTAAACTATAACTACGTTTTGCCCCCCCCCCCCCTCCCCGAATAAAATTTATGAATACGACCCTGCCGCAGAGGATTCTTAAACGCAATCGGTTCAATTTCTAAAGCGCTTTTTGGTACTCTCGATAACCATGACTTAGAGCTCATTAATCAGGAATTTGACACGTTATTTCGGGATAATAAAGTAATAGCTGAAACAATCGGAAATCAAACTCAAATAATAAAAATGCATTGAATAGCGCCTCGCATGATTTACAAACTCTACATGAACGATCACAAGAATACACACACAAGAAATGAACAAAATAATAAATGAAACAAATTCCGATAAAAAAATATCGCAATTTCGATTATAATTACAGTCACAGAGATTGCAATTGCCGAGTATAGTGAGGATTTAAATTTAATAATCGTTGCAATAAATGATGGGAAACACGGAATTGTTCACCTCCAAATTTTAACGCCCGAGATTTTGATAATAGAACTTAAACAACTGGAAGAAGTCAACAATCAAAAATACCCTATTAAACTATCCGTTCAAAATTACCAACACATAATTGATATATCCTAAATTACAATTGGAATAATCAGTAAAATACTCGTGTATATAATAAAGGTTCCTGTCTTAGAGCAGAAGGATTTGCAAACCCTGCACCTAATTCCCATTCCCATCCGTCAAGGAAATAGATTCATAGCTCCAATCCCCTCACACGAAATTTTCCTCACAAACCCTAAAAAAGCTTATATGTACACATAGATTTCAATACATTAAAACATTTTAAAAATATAGACGAACTCCGAATTTGTAAGCGAACGCAACCAACTTATTTAAACAGCGAGATCCATTCATGCGAAACAGTCAATAATAAAACACCAGAACAAACAAATTTCCGATGAGATATGCCAAGTTTCAGTTTTTCGAATTCTTGAGTTAGTATTTATCCGATCAAGGGCTCCTAACCAATATATTTTAATCCCAGAAACAATGAAAGAAAGCAATGAAGATAGTATAATCCAAACACCGAAATCGATTTTAAAATTACGAAATTGTAGTGTACGTCAAAACGACATCTGTTAAAAAAACGTATCGTATAAACTTAGTGCCGAAGATATTAGTTTACTTAGCCCGCGATTACCTTTAATTCAAGAAACGCTACACCATGACAATTTCATAGAATTGCGACAAAATTTAAACGACATGGAAACCTCATTACAGGCTATAAAATCACGCCGTCGAACACGGACCTCGATTGAAACTGGTACGGACGTTCTTACTTATCTAGGATACGTTGCACTAGGATTGATAACATTGTACGGATCGTATAAAATAGACAGCTACTGTTGCGAACTTAGGGACTAAGTTCGGTCTGAACAGATGGGCGTGACAAGTTCGTAGACACCTCTACTCCTGGTTCCAATAGTTGGGACATCAAACTGACCTGTCTTTCTAGCATCCCTTCAGTTTTCGACAGGCATATCTCTATGCTAGATGTGTATCGGTTTACGGACTTGTAACACTGTGTAACTCATTAAATAAAGTTGCGATATCTACGGATATCGCCCTTACTCAAAATAAGGGTTAATTCTTAATTAAACCCGTCACATAACAACTCGTAAAATCATTCAGGCTATTTGAAACAGAAACCCTAGGAAATTAATAAATATTGATTTGAGACCAATGGACCAATACAAAAAGAAATTAAGAAAGTAAGTAAGAATCTCAGTTCTTACTTACTCAGTAAGCGACCTCAGTTTGGAAGAACTTACTCCGACGTGGGCTTTTTGTCCATAGGTTGGTAAAAGTAAGGAAATTAAAAAAATTTATTTATGAAAAAAAATTAATAATAAGAAAACATAAGTGCCAGCAGTGAAACACCTGGACCCGGAATTTTGAATCATATTATTTTTAAAAGGAAGAATACTTATTTCAGAAATTTCTCTAATTCACTTTGAGCATTTTTTGGCACTTCAGCAAATGCAATTTTCTGTTTTTGTCCCTGTTCTAAATTTCTAAATTTAGATTTAAAACAAAATTCTTCTGACTGACTCCATGAAAATAATTCATATTCTGGTTCTTATGTGTTAAAATATTGTTTTTAATTCACTATCCTGAACAAAGTGGTTGCGCAATAAAAACATTATTATGTTTCTTAATGAGTTCACAAATTAAGCTAGGAATGATTCTATTCATACTTTTGGAACATGCATGCAAAATTATTTAAGGATGATTTTGAAAAATGTAATTGTTTGAGAAATAAACCAAATTTATCATGTTAGTTAAAAAGCTTTGAAATGTGGCTAAATTTTAGATTATTGAATTTCCCAAGTTAAGAAAAGTGTTACAGTAATAAATTAAAGCTAATGAAGTATACTTGAGTGAAATATACTGCCAAATTTTTTATACATACATATATCGTGCATAAATAGTGTAACGCAGTTTTTCTTCAAATTCATGTTCAGCGGGTCCCGAATAATACAAAAATGCAGGGTGCGGGCTTCTGATAGTGTGCGTTTGTCCAGGGTGAGGTTGGGGGTAAACGCACTCTACGACGTTATCTCTTACGAATTAATCCGTTAATTTGCAACTTTTTGATAAATGATATGTACTTTTCTTTATTTATGTTTAATTAGTCATATTTCAACTAATATTAGTAAAAAACTCCGTAAAAAACTCATATCATCCCATTGCAACAACCCTGAAGTGTTCATTATTCCCACAGCGACACATTTACAATACGCGTTTTATGAAGATTTGGACTCATGATTGGAATTTTAAAAATGCAGCAATGGAAAATGGGATAGAAACATA
>NC_046664.1:128107948-128113332 GCF_010883055.1 Belonocnema kinseyi | reverse complement strand
CCCCCCCCCCATACAAAGTTTTCATTTCCAGCGCAAATAAAGCCGTAATTTTTTTTAATTTAAATATTAAAACGGGCCACCGGACTCTTCAAAATCCCATTTGATTAACATGTTGAAATTTTAAATATTCGAAAATTCTAACTCATGCCCCAGGGTTTCATCGAAACGTTCTAAGTTTTAAGGGATTGAAGAGGAATAGCTAGAAAATGAAGCTATACTAAGAACTTTTACCCCCCCCCCCCACCCAATATGACCCAAACATAAAAAAACTACATATTTACGTATTATTGTTCATTTTTAGCACTTTACGTCATCTTTTTCATACAAATAATTACTAATGGTCAAGTATAATATTTATAATGGCTTTTTAAACCATTTTTAATTGTTAAAATAAATTTAAATTATTCAAACAATTATTTTTTTCCAAATAATGTAAAAAATAATGTTATTTTCTAATTTAAATATAATAGTTAATAATTGCATCTAGTAGTAAATTTAAGAAAATGTAATTATTTGGACAATTAATTATTGTTTATTCACAAAATTTATAATAACTAAGCCAAAGAGGTCCATTTTTTTAAAATTATAATGCTATGTTACTTTTCGTTGAATAATTACATATTTTTTATACATTTCTTCTAATGCTTAAGAAATCCCTATTTGTTCACACAATTTTTATTTATTTACGCAGATTTTTTCCATAACTTTAAAAATGAAATAAAATAGAACACAAACAATTTTTTTTCTGACTGCATTCGCCATACCTATCAGTTAGGTAAAATGATTTGAACTGTTAGTTACAGTTTCATTCAAAGAAAACAAAGTCTACCGCTCTATATGTGAATTCTACATCCCAGTCATGTAAAATTTCGTGTACCAGCAAAAAAAATCTTCTTGCTACAAACAGATTCAGTGGAAAGTCATCCACTTACTACACACATCCTTACACAATTTGTCTTGAAAAATTTCATTGAATTGCAACCCTGGTGGACCGAAGGAACCGAATGAAGCCTCTACAAAGTACCCGTAAATACCCCATTGGGTCCCCATTCGGTTCCTTTAAAAAAAAAACTAAAAAAAAACAGCAAAATCAATTTTTAAATTGTTGAAATTCGGATTATACGTTAAAATTCTATATAGAAGGTTACGGAATAATCGCAATTGATGCGTTTGAAGTGTAGCAGTCAACAGGCGTTATAAGTCTTATATTTTTTTAAACTTTTTGCCGTTGCAAAAAAACTATTGCGATTATTCCGTGACTTTCTATACGGAATTTTAACGTAGAATCCGAATTTCAAAAATTTTAAAGTTGATTTGGCTGTTTTTTCGAGTTTTTTAAAAAAGGAACCGAATGGGGACCCAATGGAGTCTTTACGGGTACTTTGTAGAGGCTCTGTTCGGTTCCTTCGGTCCGCCAGGGAATACATGACATATAATCGTAACGCACGCTTTTAATGATATTATAACGCTTTTAGAAGTCAAAAACGCTGTGGCGGGTTTCGAACCACCTATCTAAGTTTAACGCGTTTTATCGCTAACGACTGGACCTCATCGCTAACTTAACACTTAGAATATCGAGAAGAAAATCTCGGCTAAAAAGTTCAAGTACGAGTTCGTCAGGGCGGACCAAAAAATATGTGGTCCCTGTTCATCGAAATTTCTTTTTTATCATTTTATTAATAAACGGGCTTATACATTTAAAAGAAGTAAATATAAACATTGGATAATTTTTTATTAAAAACTTTGTTCACCTTACAACCCTAAATTATTTAATTTTAAATATTTTAAATTTGTAAAAAATTGAACATTGAAAACTTACAAATTAAATTTATATCAAATCTATTATATTAAATTAGGTTTGAATTTAATGAATGAAACCAAACATGCAAAGCTAATCCATATATTTGAATATTTTCTGAAGTCCTGCAATATTACCCGAAACTTAAAAATGTCAAAGTTTTTAGGGGGGACTTGGCTTTAAACTTCAGCCCTGACAATGTTGACGTCCCTAGCGATTATCATTTTACCATACTGTTGTGTAATTCCTCTCATAATAAAAGTGAAAATCTCTAAACAATTCTTCAATATATACTTTCTTTTAAGTGAATCGTTAATATCACATGACAATAAACTTTATATCACTCATTTAATAAAAATTAACATTACTTTGCGTTATTTTATGATATACTGGTATGAAAATAATACAATCCTTATATGAATTATTACATATCAGAATTTTCACTTTTGGACTTGAGATGTTACATTACCCTTTTGTAATATTTATAGTTCTATTTTCTATTAAATCCTAAAATGATTGTAAACTTCATCTAAATGCAGTAATGTCCTCCATTCATCCAACTAATTGCGTAAATTTTAATGAACAAATTTTCTCCGTGTAGATCGAAAAGCATTATTTTTTGGCCAAAAGAATGTTTTATATCTTATTTCTGGAAACTCTTTTTCTATCATTTTTGACTACTTGTAGTAAGTACTGTTTTTGATTCTCATTTTTTCGTTATCAAGCAGTTAAAGTTCATTATTAATTTAACACCTTCTTCATCAGTATCATTCGCTACTGTTAAACGTTTAACAATTGTTAAGCCTTGCAGCTAATCTTTGTTTGATATTTTCGTCAATTTCAAAATTGGTTTTGTCATATGCTTTTTATTATTCAACTGATCATAAATAAGTTGTACTAATTGTATAAAGTTAACTAAAGTAATGTTAATATTATTTTAATTATAATAAATTACCTAAAATATAGCATTTCATCCTCCTAAATATCTGGCTTGATCTGTAGAAATTTGGTAAATAAACAATATTTCATTGTCAAACAATTATATAATACTATTAAATAATGTACAATTCCAAAGAAGGACCAACTATCACATTTCAATCATAAAATACGATTACAAATTTTATCATTACTTTATTCTGTACAGTGAGTCACGTCGGCCCCGAAAGTAAAAGGGCTTAATGGTATGTGTATGATTTATATATTTTAAATTGAATTATTGTAAGACCACGTTCAAAATAAAAAGTTAATTTAAATGGGAAATATGTAAAAAAAATGCACAAATGTATACTCCATTAACTTGAAACTTAAGCAAATCTAAACTTCATTTCGAACTAAAAAAAATATAGTTGCGAAGAATTGTGATGTCGAAACTTTTTTGAACTCAAACCCTTCAAAACTATACTATTCTATACTATACTGTACTAAATGCAACGATTGCAATTTTAATCGCAAACTACTGCCCTGACATTCCATTTCAAAATATTTATGAATTAACAATTTTCATATTAAATATCTTGATAGTCAGTTTATGATAAAATAATTATAGATTTCAATATTCTTTATACTTTGGTTTCCATTTGAGTCAGATTCAAATATTATCATCTTCAATTTGAGAAAATGTATGAAATGATTTTTAATTTTAAACATTTTAATCCAAAGAATTTTAAACAGAAGCTCATAAAATTTTTACAATTTCGTGAGGAAGTGTAGTTGAAATTGTCTCATTTCCCTCACAGCAATAGGATATACCGGGATATCCCACTTGATCTCATGTATCTCCCAGGATGTCTCACGGATATCCCAGGGATAACCCGCCGGGTATCCCACAAGGCGGAAATTTGAATATCCCAGAGATATCCAGAATATCCCTGGAACGTTTCCTGCATATTCAAATGTCCCAAGTAGGGTATAGAAAATCAATTTATATCCTGCTTGAGACATTTCAATATACCGAAAATGTCCCAGGGATACTCTGGATATCCTGGGGTTCTCCCTGGGATATCCAAATTTCCACCTTGCGGGACAACCTGGAGATAAATGTGATCAAATGGGATATCCCCGCATATCATATTGCTGTGAGGGTTCTGATTCAAATCGTTTGAAATTCAATAGTTTTATTCCGAATTGAAGCTTCCAAAATTCAAAGACAAAATTTCAAAATTTTAGTCAAAACCTTTACAATTAAATTATGGAAACAAAGGTCACAAAGAATTGTGATGTGAAAATTTTTGTTGTACTCGAACACTTATTAATTTCTATTACTTTCAATAAATTTAATAATTTATAAATAACCGATTATTTAGATTGTCAATTATATTTTTAGAAATTCAACGATCTCAATATCAATTCGAAACTAATGTCCTGCTATTTCATTTCAAAATATTTAAAGGTTGACAAACTTTATATTAAATGCCTTGATAGTGATTTTTAGTTGAATAATTTTTCAAATAATTATTCATACATTTTTGGTTTTAATTTTATTCAGTTTAATATGTAATGATTTTAGATTAAAATATTATAAATATTTTGGTTTCAATTATGAACGTAAAAAACTGTTTTCTTCCTTAAATTTTTAGAAATCGTAGGTATTAAACGGAAGGGCTTGCCCTTAAAATACATTAAAAACAATGAAAAATGAAAAGAATAATTTCTCAATGATGTCCCAAAAACAATTTTCAATTTTAATTTCTGAATTATGAGTTTTCATGGTAAACGATAAATTTTCAATTTTGCCCTAACATAATTTTTAATTTTGCGAGTAAACATTGAAATGGCTCATTTTCGAAATGCATAATTGAAAATTTTTTAACTTGTTTATACCTGAACAATGAAATTTACTTAAAGTAATAGAAATTTAAAGGGTTTGAGTATATTTTAAAGTTTGCGCTTTTAAATTATTCATTTTTCACTGCTTTTATTCAGAAGTAATATAATTTTTCTTCCTCTCAATTTCAAATGTTCTACTTTTGAAAACTTAAAACGAAAAATATTCAATTTTCCACGGTTTGAAATTGCCCTATTTTGAAATTTGAATCTGAAATCATTTAAATTTCCTGAGTCAAGCTACCAGCGACAGCATCGAGTTAGTTTTCAGAATATCAATATACTGTGAGTCAGCGTTAGCGATTTAGCACTCGTTCTGAAAAGAAACTCAAACTAAAACCTTTCCATTAATATAGGATTAGGGCAGGCTGAAAAGAATTACAATTTGGTAAAATGTTAATAAATTAAATTATAATTAGCAAAGTCAATTTCCTGATATAATTTTAAGAATAAAAAAAAAGTTGATGAAAATCAGTTAATATCTTCAATCCCAGTTCAGAGCTCTTGTGATTTTGCATGCGTTTAAAGATTTTCTTTATTGCTGGAAATATTATAAAGTTATTATTAATATTAAAATTCATTAGACAAACTTTTCTAAAATTAAAAAAATCCCTTCCACAACCAGTGTGTCACGTCTACCCCGAAAGTAAAAGGGCTTAATGGTACTAGGCAGTCTGATAAGTCCCTGAAAAATGAAACACGGAGACGTTTTTTTGGCCAAAGTCGGTTTTATTTTTCAACATACTCTCCTTTCAGGTCGATA
>NC_046664.1:128100952-128107848 GCF_010883055.1 Belonocnema kinseyi | reverse complement strand
TTGATCAAAACTCGAAACTCAGATTTTTCCATATTAAAAAAAACTCGGAGGTTAGTCGCTTCTCAGTGCTGTAACTTGTAAATGCGTAAACAGAAATGGCTGGAGTTTTGACACGCGTCATTTGAAGGATCAAGCTCGACGAAAATGGTTCACATTAGTGAATACTAATGCCATCTCATAGAATTTTCAGGTACTTATCAGACTACCTAGTATATGATATACATGTTTTAAATTGAATTACTGTAAGAACACGTTCAAAATAAAAAGTAAATTTAAGTAGGAAATATGTAAAAAATGCACAAATGTATGCTCCATTAACTTGAAAATTAAGCAAATCTAAACTTCATTTCGAACTAAAAAAAATATAGTTGCGAAGAATTGTGATGTCGAAACTTTTTTGTACTCAAACCCTTCAAGACTTCCATTACTTTAAGTAAATTTATTCGTTTGGAAATTAAGATTTTTTAATTTTTACTATACTGTACTAAATGCAACGATTTCAATTTTAATCGCAAACTACTACCCTGACATTCCATTTTAAAATATTTATGAATTAACAATTTTCATATTAAATATCTTAATAGTTTATAATAATAAATTTCGTTCAAACGGGGACCCGATTTTTTTTACGGCCCACATATAGTCATACTTTAACTTATAGCCAAGATTTTTTTTCGAAATCGTGAGGTTTAGTCGTTAGCGATTGAATGCGTTAAACATAGATTATGTGATTCGAAACCCGGCACAGCGTTTTTGATTTTTCAAAACGTTAATATCGTTAAAAGCGTGCGACTATATTACATGTAATGTATTGTAATTCAATGTAATCTTTTATCTTAAATTGCGTAAGGATCGACGTGTGTACTAGTACTGTGTGTACTATGACCTTCCACAGAATCTGGTTGTATCAAGAATATATATATTTTTTGTTGCTGGCCCAAGAAATTTTATATGACTGGGATGTAGAATTCACATATAGAGCGGTAGACTTTGTTTTCTTTGATTGAAGCTGTAACTAACAGTTCGTATCATTTTACCTTACTGGTAGCTAATGGATATCTCATTTTACCCAACTGTCAGGTAATCTTCATTATCTAGTTCTATTACTTCTTACTGAAATGCGAATTAAATTATAATGAATTTATATTTGAAAAGGATATTTTTATACCAAATATTAACCTATTTCATTTTGCATGACTGAAAGTGAAATTTTAATAAAACGCCGCAATGTCCTCCGTTTACCGAACTAAGTTATGTAAGACTTAACACACAAATTTTCTCCGTGAGAATGTACTTTGACCATGTAATTTCAACAAGATCAAAAAAAAGAAACTATTTCCTTAGCTTGAGAAACGCCTTAAAGAAGAAACTGTTTATATAATTTATTTATCAAATAAACCAATATTGCTGCATAGCAACATTTTTTCAGAAAATAAAATTGGCAATATAATTTCAGCAAGTTTGTAAGATAAAAAGATTTATGCTCACGTGGAAACGCCAACATTTTCTTTATATGATTTGTTCACAAAATAAAATAAAATCATTTTTTCACATTTTAAATAATTTTTCAAAATTTTAAGAAAAGTTTAAATTAATTAAAAATATGTTTAAGAATTTCAGACGTTTTGAACAGATTAAAAATATTAAGACACGTGGAAACATTTTCGAAACAAATATTTCTTGATTTCTTCCAAACTTCTACAAGTCTTAAACAATGAAACATTTTTCAAAGATGCTCGAATTTTTTCTAAAATTTTGTTAAATCTTATCTATAAGATACAACAAATTTCTTAAAAATCTTCTATATTTTTTTTGACACGTCTGAAATATTCAAACATCTTTTTTTAATTTTCTCAAGACTCCTAGAAAAATTATCTTTATATAAATTTTAAAAGAATTTTTAGGTAAAACAAATGGAAAGTTATTTTGAAATTCTTATGGTATTATATTATTAACATTATTGTGTATTTTTTATGGCATTGAAAAAATTTAAGTATGTAAATTTTAATTAGCACTCATATTCCTTACATTAGGCAACTTCAATCTTTGTATGCCCAAAAAGCGGTGGTTTTAATTGACAACCTGAGGGCAGTAACTAATGAGAACTTTTCACGAGCATGTGAATATGCTCGATAATATGCTCGACTTTTCTATGATTTGAGAATTTAATAAAAATTTATAAGCATTATTAATTAGGATTTAAAAAATAGTATTTTCTATCTTTATTATTAATAATTAAATTATTTGAATTTCGCTGGAAAATGTATCGCTACAAAATTCAAATTGGAAAGGTCGCTTAATTGAAAAGGTAAAAGAAGTCAAAGTAATAGAAAACATATTCTTCGCATTAAACAGTGCCTTAATAAGGGTTACTTACAACAATATGCCAATTTCTATATTCTTCTGCGTATAAGATCAACCATACACCTAGACGCTTAATAATAACAAACCAAACAAGTTTCGTTTCTAAATACATTTTAAAAACTTTGTACTTGAGTTTTAAAATCAAAAAGATATATTTTTAACCTAAGAAATTAATTTTTAACTAAAATGATGAATCTTTAACCCAAAATATGAATTTTTAACCAAATAGTTACTTGGAATTTATACCCAAAAGATTACTTTTATACGAAAGAATAATCATTTTCAACGAAGGAAGTGCACGAATTTTTATCAAAAGAAATCAATTATCAATAAAAATTAGAATAGTTGAAATTGTATACAAATAAATTTTTAAACGATTAAGAACCATTTTTAACAAAATACTTATTTTTTCAAACAAAGAAATGCTTTTAAAACAAAACGAAGAGTTAAATGTTCAGTTTAAACGATCAATTTTCAATTTAAAAAAATGAATTCTCAAAAAAGAATTAAATTTTAAACAAAAAACATACAGTTTGAATTCAATTAATACATTTTCAACTAAAAAAGATAAAAAGATGACAGATTGTAAAAAAAACATTTGCAAACTAAAACTAGAATAGCCCAATTTGCACTCAGAAAAGTACATTTTAAACATAAAAAACCGGGTTTTCAGGCCAATTAATTTATTCTTAACTAAAAATATATAAGAAATGAAGTTTCAAATAAAAAGCAACGAAATTTTAGCTAAAGAAATTAATTTTTAATCACAGTGATGAATTTATAACCAAAATATGAATTTAGAAGATTACGTTCTTATGAAAAAGGTTAATTTTTCACAAAAAAATGAAATAGTTAAAGTGAACTTTGGACTAAAATGATAAATCTTCAAGTTAAAAAAATTTCATTTTTGACCAAATACATGAATTTTCTACTGAAAAGATCAATTTTCTACGAAAAAATTAAATACATACATTTTCATTCAGTACAATACATTTTTCAACCAAAAAAGAAACCAATTTTCAACAAAACAGCTACATTTTCAACAACAGAAATTAATTTTCTACCAAAAATATGAACTTTAAAAAAATGGGAGTTTTCTTCTACGAAAAAGAGGAATTCCCAACAAATAGTTCAATTTTCACCTAAAATCCTTAAATTTTGAACTAAAAATATAATTAAATTTTTAGACAAAAGTTAAAAAGAATTAATTCTACATAACAAAAAAAAATAATTTTCAAACAAAAGATCAATTTTCATGCGATTAGATGAATTTTCTACCATAAAAAAATGACTTTTTAACTAAGCACATGAATTTTCAACCAAAAACTAGAAGTTTCAATAAAATACAGGAATTTTAAAGAAAATATTAGAATTTTCAACTTAAGGTAAATTTTGAATAAAAAAAGTTTGCCAACTAAAGTGATAAATCATCAATTAAAAAAATTTTCATTTTGAATCAAACTCATGAATTTTCAACTAAAAAGATCAATTTTTTACCAAAAATAAAGTACTAACATTTTCAATTAGTAAAATAAATTTTCAAAAAAAAAAAACGAATTTTCAAGAATACAGCTAAATTTGTAATCACAGAAATTAATTTTTAACCAAACAGATGAAGTTTTAACTAATGAGAGTTCTCTTTTACGAAAAAAAGAGGAGATTTCCAACAAATAGTTTCATTTTCACCTAAAATCCTTAAATTTTTAACTAAAAATAGAATTAATTTTTTAGACAACAAATTTAATTTTTAATACAATCAAAGTAAATTTTCAACGAAATGGTATAATTTTCAACCAAGAGGATTTAATTTCTATTGAAAAAGAATAATTCTCGACAAAAGATTGATTATTTACATTTTCACTTGAAAAAATGAGTTCTTGATAAGAAGAAACTAATTTCCAATCAAGTACATGAATTTTCAACTACAAATTCAAAGTTTTAATAAAATACACGAATTTTAAACAAAATATTTGAATTTTCAACTTTACATAAATTTTGAATCTAAAAAGGTTTGTCAACTAAAATGATAAATCATCAATCAAATAAATGAAGTTTTAACAAAGTAGTGCCACTTTCAAATAGACAGCTGGATTTTCAACCAAAAAGGAGGAATTTTCAAAGAAAAGCGTGATGTTTTCTATTTTTACCAAAAAGAATATTAATTTTGTTACCAAAAATAGTTCAATTCAACCAAAACAGATGAATTTTTAACTAAATAGTCGGAATCCTCAACCAAAAGTGATTAATTTTGAAACAAATACTAGCGTCTCTACAAAGTACCCGTAAAGACCCCATTAGGTCCCCATTCGGTTCCTTTTTAAAAAACTCGAAAAAAAGGAAAATCTACTTTTAAATTGTTGAAATTCGTATTCAAGGTTAAAATTCTCTATAGAAGGTCACGGAATAATCGCAATAGTTTTTTTTTTGCAACGGTAAAAAGTTTCAAAATATATAAGACGTACAACGCCTGTTGACTGCTACTTGCAAGCGATGCGTTTGAAGTGTAGCAGTCAAGAGGCGCTATACGTCTTATATATTTTGAAACTTTATACCGTTGCAAAAAAAAACTATACTGACTTTCTGTAATTACCTGATATTTAGCAATTCTATAATTTCAAAAAGTATATGTTTATTGCACTCTAGAATGTTTTTGTAAAACTATATGTTATAATTATGACATATATTTATTTAAACAATAAGTGCTTTAAATTCTCTTAAATGCTCTATAAATGCTCTGTTCGAGCTTAAATGCTGAGCTTATTATTGACAGCATTTACTTAATATAAATTCTTGCGCTTTAGGAATTCTACTCTCCGGAAAAATGAAGAGAATTACACTCACTTCTGAGTGCACATCTCTGTTTTTTTTCCTACTGGTAAAGGGACTCTTCACAATACACGCACAGTATTTTCGCAACAAAACCGAAAGCAGTGAAAACAAAAAAAGGAGCAACACACGGAAACAGAACACTGAGCCAGAACACGGAAACAAAAGACGGAATCTGTCTAAAATTCCACAATAAAAATAAGATACCTCCTAAACTTATTCATTTCTATTTCCACAGCGACCACCACAATATTTTCTATTCTCCCAAAGAGAACGTCTTTTCAATATATTTAATTTCTTCTAATAAGTTCACAAAATATGTGTAATAAGTTGTTTTAATTCCTTCATGTGGAATGTAAATTCTGAAATTTTAATTCTCAGCAATTCAACTATGTCTCTCTAGAGTTAAAATTATTTAAATTCACACATTTGCATAGATTTCTTTGTTGCATTTTTTAAGACGTTTAACCCTTAGGACTCCGCGCGGCGGTCCCGTGGACCGCATTTTTCGTTAATTTCATGTGTACTCATAACGGCCTAGAATTGGGCGGCACGTCTCCTGCTATCCCTCGTCCTGTTGCTATGCAACCGTTTGAACTGCTGCTCTTTCGCCGTGAACAATTTGCGAATTTAACAATTTTCACTTAGAAAACATTCTACAACTGTTACCACATGTGAGACTAGCTCAAGAAAAAAAGAATGAAAACTGAAAGAGCATTATTCTTTTGATTTTGAATTTACAGCTCCTACATAGTTCCCTTTCTTCTAATTTGTCTTGAGAATCGATTTGCTAATTATTCTCGTGAGGTTAGTCCAATTTTCCAAGCAGAAAGATTTTTATACAATATGTTTTACCAAAATTTGCGTTACGTTCAAAATTTATTTAATAAAGTTTAGAAAATATTCTAAGTTGCTTATTTATTCATTCTAAAAAGAGAAAATACTTCATTACATGCTCATACTGTAAATAAAACTAATTAGAAATTGTTGAAATGTGTAAAACGTGAATGCGGTCTCGAGGACCGCACGCAGGACAAATTAGATTATCAGGGCGTGCGGAGTCCCAAGGGTTAAATAAATTATTAAAATATAAATATATATAAATTTGAATATTTTTGAATTTATAAGTTAGAAAAAGGTTTAATAATGAAAAATAGGTTAAATAAATACTTTAGTTAAATTTTACTAAGTCGGTTGAGAGGAATATGATTTGCACATTTTCTGCTCCCGTTGAAGGATTTTTAGATGGAGGAAAAATCGCGTATTCATAGGAATACAAATTCTTAATTTTCCTGAATTCAACGCTTGTTACCGGGTACTGACAGGACGTGGGTGTGAAGAATCTAGACCAGTGATCCAGGCTCGGTCAACTCAATGCGGGAAAATGGCGAATTTTTAGAACTTGGGCGCGGGGAGTTGGGAGGCAGCGAGGGGAGTCAAATTAATTCTCCTGCCCATCGCAGATGGCGCAAATTGGTGTCAAAAGCACGGAATATTGTTTGTTGTCATTTGTTACTGTCACGTGTTGTCTGGTGCTGTCACCGTATGAGACCATAATCTCAAAACGGTTTTTCGTGTGCCGGTATCACCTTAATGAAAAGGATTTGTTGAAAACACAAACTGGTGTCGTTATAACATAATAAAAAAAACTATATATCACAGCTCGACTCTGCTTCAGAAAAAATAAAAATTCATACGTATGCACA
>NC_046664.1:128089418-128100852 GCF_010883055.1 Belonocnema kinseyi | reverse complement strand
GAGGCAAATTGGAAGAGGGTTTTGACATATAGCGCCCTCGATGGTCATCCAGTGAACCTCGGTTCATAGCATGCGTAATAATGTCAGATAGAGCCGTGTAAACAGTGAAGTGTAAACAGAACATGAAATTTGTTGTTCTGTAGTGTATTAATTAATAAAAGTGACCTTTCCAATTTTAATGCAGAGCATGAAGAGATGTGTAATTTGTGGAAAATTGTAAAGGCACGAAAATGTGACTTTACACAAGTAAGTAAACATAACCTCTATTCTTACTCCTAACCTATGCACATTTATACATTTGGAAGTGCATGATATGCAAGAATATTGTTTTTTATTGTAAACGCAAGATTGCTATTTAATTTTAATAATTTGTTATGTAGATTTCCGCAAGATAAAACACTGTGCCATGAATGGGTAAAGATAATAGGCCGGGAAGGCTGAATACCTGCCTCGTATAATGTGTTGTGCTCCGATCAATTTACAGAAGATAGTTTCTGTTCTTATGATTCGAGAGTAAGGAAACGTTTGAAACCAGGAGCATTGCCTACGATTTGTACAAAAATTACCCTTGAACCGCAAAGGGACATTTCGGAAATAAATAATACTACAGGTAAGGAAGTAACTTCCTTCTCTAATTCTTCTTATACAAGCATTTAACGTGTACGTAAGCACAGTTATTATAAATGTACTTGTAGAATTTTTTTTATTAATTTCCATTTCTTTCTGTATGTAGAAAACTCCGCCAAGTTACCTGAAGGCTTGTCTAATTTGGAAGAGAGTGTTGGTGAAAATGTAATGAGATCTCGAGCAATAAAGAAAATATACATAAGGGTTAATAATTTTGTGCTTGTAATTGTATGAAACGTTATGCGTTCAATTTAGGATAAGGATACTGCAAGTATACTTTTTTATATTAATTTTTTGTTATTGTTTTCCTTTTTAGTTGTCACGAATGAGGGTTCTTCATTCCAAAATTCTCAAGAATGTGAAAGTGCTTCAGAACCAACCATAAACATTTCCATAAGTGACGGTTCACTAAATAATAGAGGTATAAATTGGTCAAATAACTTTACAGAAAGGTTTCACTTATATCTTTATACTTCTCTTTATTTTATCTGTTTTCAGATGATGTGCACGATGTACTTCAACCTTTTTCATTTTTGGAAAATACACCTGAACGGAGTATTGTCGTGGATTATGGGGAAACTGCACATAATGTGGAAGAGATACGTGAATAGAAACGAATTTACATTTGTGCATTTTCTTTTTGTATTGTTTGGTATATCTCATTTAAAAATCGACTTGTAGTAGAAGTTGCATGTTTCTGGCTTTAAACTGCAATGCATCAGCTCAAAAGTGAACAATTTTATCAAGAACTCATCCCTTCCATTCAAAACTTGCAGGCTTTTATAATAAATTGACGAATGATTAAAAATTTTAATTTCCCTGCTTAAAGTTGAACTGAAATGTTTTGTTTAAATTGAAATTTAAATACTGTTTAATCCAATTTCTATTTTCTCTGTGAAGCTTCATCTTTCTTTAGTAAAAATTTCATGTTTCTTGAATTAAAAGACAATTTTAATCCAACAATAAGTTCTTAATAAAATTGTTCACTTTTGAAGCAGTAAATTGCATTTCAAGCCAGCAAACGTGAAATTTCTTCTGAAAAGAGATGAATTCTGAAATGGAAAATAAAAATAAGAATAAAAAGTATTTAAATTTCATTGAAGAAAAGATTTCGGTTGAAATTTCGATAGGGAAATATAAATGTTAAGCCATTAATAATTCTTTATGTGAAAACCTACATGTTTTAAACGAAAGGATAAGTTTTTTGCTGGTTCAAAAGTGAACAATTGTATCGAGAACTCATCCCTTTCGTTTATAACTTGCAGGCTTTTATAAAAAATTGAAAATGATTTAAAATTAAAATTTCCCTGCTTAAAGTTGAACTGAAATGTTTATTTATTGAAATTTAAATACTGTTAATTCCAATTTCTATTTTCCGTATAAAACTTCATCTTTTTTTAGTAAGAATTTCATGTTCGTTGTATTAAAGTACAATTTTCTGGTTCAAAAGTGAAGTGTTTAGTATCTAATAACAATTCTCATTGCAGTGATCGGTGCGTGTAATAATTACACTACACCGAAGAAGGAAATTCGGAACATTTCTGGAGCTGCGACACCACGCTCTAAAGTTCTGCACGATCATCGTTACAACTCCCCGCGTAGCGCCAAGAAGCGATTGGACATCATTCAATTAAAACTGGACTCGACGCAGAGGAAATTGAAAATAACGAGACAGTAACTGGGACGTCTCAAAAAAAAGGTAAACTCTTTACTGGACGTGATAGATGGTTTGAAGTGGAAAAAATTGTGCCTGTTGCCGCGTACTATTGTCTCTCGGCTAATGAAGATGCTCGTCTAGAACTTTTTAATCGCATGCTTCAGAATCGAAAGAAAAGAGAAACACTAACTCGCGAAAAATATCCTCCTGCTTTACGCACATTCGCATTGATGGTGCACTTTTTTTCTCCAAAAGAGTACTTGTATATCCGAAGAACGTTTGATTTAGCTCTACCACATCCAAATTTCCTTAGGACCTGGTACAGTAGCGTCGATGCTAAACCAGGCTTAACAGAGGAAAGTTTTAATACATTAAAAGGGATGTCGGATGAATTAAAAGAAAAGGGACAAAAATTACTTTGTGAGCTAGTTCTGGACGGGATGGGCACAAAAAAAGGTTGCCAAAGAGGTCGCGACGGTAAAGTTCGGGGCCACGTCGATTTACGTTTCGAGGTTGCCGATAGTGATGATCTGCTAGAAGTCAAAAACGCTTTGGTTTTGATGGTAGTGATGCTCGATCGTCACTGCAAATTGCCAATGGGTTACTTCTTGATCGATTCGCTGAATGCAGAGACGAAAGCGAATCTAGTGCAAGAAGCTTTAATTAGAATTCATGATGCGGGGGTGACAACCACTTCGTTAACGCTAGATGGGCCAGCTGACCATTTGTGCATGGTGGAGAAACTGGCAGCGCGGATGCACGTGGGAAAAACAAAACGTCACTAAAAATAATACTAATGAGAATGCTCTATCTCCAGATAAGGACACAGTCCCCTTTAAAGTAAATTTTCCACATCTCATAAATGGAGAGCCAGAAGTTAATGTCATTTTAGATCCGTGTTATATGATAAAAAATATCCGAAATTGTTGGGGGGAGTATTTCAATCTTCTAGATGGCGAGGGAAAACAAATCGATTGGCGTTACCTTCAACTCCTTGCACTGTTGCAAGAAAGTGAAGGTTTGCGTCTGGGTAATCGATTACATGATTACTCTGAGCTGAAGTGTGGCGTCCTAAACTGATACATGAAATAAACTGATAGATGAAATAAAGTGCTTTTTGCAAATGGTAACCGAACTAACAAAATTACTCCAATATTCGTGTGAATTTTATTTCATTTTATTATGAACGTACAATGCATGTTTATTTTATTGTGCATACATTGTACGTCAGAAAGATAATAAATGTACCAAAATATTGATGTAAATTGATTCTTATTATAGTTTATGCATCTCATCTGCAAATCACATTTATATCGTAACAATTTTAGATGAAAAACATACTTCTCAAAAGCTTGGAATAGTGAAAATAGAAGTAAAATAAATTTTTAACCAAGAAGAAGCTATTCTCGAAATATTTATACGTGAAAAAATACATGAAAAAATTTAAATTAAATTTAAAATAAAATTAAAAAACTACTATTAAAAAAAATTGTTTTCAATAAAAAGTGGGATGGTTGGATTTTCACTTATAAAAATGAATTTTAGGTTAAGAAAATAAATTTTCATATAAAAACTTATTTTCCGCCGAAGAGATTCATTTTTCGCATCGAGAAACAAAGATTTTTCACAAAATACATGAAATGGCAAACAAATATTTGAATTTCTAAAGAAATTCTGCGTCTATCATAAACATAACCTACAATACATGTCCATCGAAAAAGATCAAGAATATATAAATATGTATACTTTAACCTTTTATATTAGCGCAGACGAAATTTTCAAGGTCGCTGAACGCCCAGCTTATAAGAATAATTCGCCGCTTCTTACCTCTCATCATTTGAATCTCAGATTTATCGTTGCAATTTTTATAATCATACGGATTACAATTTTCGTTCCAGTTAGTCAAAAGCGTTTGATTCCCATATTTTATTCCATAAGGAAACTACAGATTTTATCAACAATTAATTACGTTAACCTTGCAGATATTTACTTTATTTAATTAATTAAGATCGAAGTACAAAACGATTTTGACACTTCTCACACATCAAATATCACTCACGTAGCGTTACATTAGTGAAAACCAACTCCAATTTTTAAGAAAGTACTTAATGAACGTCCCGAATGTATTTATGAACAATTTTAATCTTGGTTTGCATTTTTTTAAATTCGTAACTAATTATTTATTTGAAATGCGCGGCGAATCCTGGGGAACATAACTTTTTTCAGAATTTTGTTATAAGTATATTTTGCGCACGTCTTCTGAGTCTCGAAGCCTTTAACCAATCGGCGCAAGATCTCGAGCGCGGGAGATTTGGAAACCGAATTAAAATCGCCTATATAGTATTTTTGCATTACACAAATGCAAGACGCAATATTAATAATATTAATATTCCACACCTGAAAAAACATAACCTCAAAATCGAAGCATTGAAGACTGGAAACATTAAAATCCGAATTTCTTGATTTTATTTCAAAGGCCATAAATAAAAAATTTCATAAGACCATAAATAAAAAATGACGGATCGTACGAAAAAATATCAGGAAAATGAAAAGTTTTATTTTGTTTCATATATTAATAAAAAAATTAAGGAAAAATCGATTTTCCTAATTGAGCGGTTTGTTTAATAACAATAGTTATAAACAATAAGGGTCAGATATCGAAAGTGATACAAAAGATAATTACATTCTTTATGGTAAAATTAAGGATATCAAAAAAGGTAATCGCTAATAACTTAAAAATTAGGGCTTTTAGGGGAGGGTGTGTTTATAACAAATACATTGTTTATAAGGCCATAAATAAAAAATGACTGATCGTACGAAAAAATATCACAAAAATGAAAAGTTTTATTTTGTTTCTTAGATTAATACAAAAATTAAGGAATAATCGATTTTCTTAATTGAGCGTTTTGGTTAATAACAATAGTTATAAACAATAAGGGTCAGATATCGAAAGTGCTTCCCAAGATAATAAGATTCGTTATGGTAAAATTAGGCATATCCAAAAGGTAATCGCTAATAACTTGAAAATTAGGGCTTTTAGGGGAGTGTGTATTTATAACAAATACATTGTTTATAAGGCCATAAATAAATAATGACTGATCGTACGAAAAAATATCACGAGAATGAAAAGCTTTATTTTGTTTCATAGATTAATAAAAAAATTAAGGAATAATCGATTTTCTTAATTGAGCGTTTTGGTTAATAACAATAGTTATAAACAATAAGAGTCAGATATCGAAAGTGATAAACAAGATAATTACATTCTTTATGGTAAAATGATATAATAAAAGGTGATCGCTAATACCTTGCAAATTAGGACTTTTAGGAGAGGGTGTGTTTATAACAAATGCATTGTTTATAAGGCCATACATAAATAATGGCTGTTCTTACGAAAAAATATCACGAAAATGACAAGTTTTATTTTGTTTCATAGATTAATAAAAAAATAAGGAATAATCGATTTTCTTAATTAAGCGTTTTGGTTAATAACAATAATTATAAACAATAAGGGTCAGGTATCGAAAGTGCTTCCCAAGATAATAAAATTCTTTATGGTAGAATTAAGCATATAAAAAAGTTAATCGCTAATAACTTGAAAATTGTGGATTTTAGGTGAGGGTATGTTTATAAAAAATACATTGTTTACAAGGCCATAAATAAATAATGGCATTTCGTCCGTAAAAATATCAAGAGAATGAAAAGTTTTATTTTGTTTCATAGATTAATAAAAAAATTAAGGAATAATCGATTTTCTTAATGGAGCGCTTTCATTAATAACAATAGTTCTAAACAATAAGGGTGAGATATCGAAAGTGATACACATGATAATTATATTCTTTATGGTAAAATGAAGGATATAATAAAAGGTGATCGCTAATACCTTGCAAATTAGCACTTTAAGGAAGGGGTGTGTTTATAACAAATGCATTGTTTATAAGGCCATACATAAATAATGGCTGTTCGTACGAAAAAATATCACGAAAATGAAAAGTTTTATTTTGTATCATAGATTAATAAAAAAATAAGGAATAATCGATTTTCTTAATTAGGCGTTTTGATTAATAACAATAATAATAACAATAAGGGTCAGGTATCGAAAGTGCTTCCCATGATAATAAAATTCTTCATGGTAGAATTAAGCATATAAAAAAGTTAATCGCTAATAACTTGAAAATTGTGGATTTTAGGTGAGGGTATGTTTATAAAAAATACATTGTTTACAAGGCCATAAATAAATAATGGCATTTCGTCCGTAAAAATATCACGAGAATGAAAAGTTTTATTTTGTTTCATAGATTAATAAAAAAATTAAGGAATAATCGATTTTCTTAATGGAGCCTTTTCATTAATAACAATAGTTCTAAACAATAAGGGTGAGATATCGAAAGTGATACACATGATAATTACATTCTTTATGGTACACGGAGAGACTTTTGATATTAATATTTCTTTTATCGCATATCCATAAATCAAATAAACTGTACGAATTTAAGGATAATGGAGTTTCGGTTAGAAAAAGTTGAATAGTGACTATAAAAATGCAGTCTAATATTTCTGATTGTAATAATCGTACGAATTTTAGACTCTTACATAAAAAAGTTACATTATTTCTAAATCGCTGTATTAAATTTTATAATGGATTCGAATAATGAAAATTAGTATAGTGCTTTGGAAGAAGTGAAACAGAAAGTCGTACATTGCATTACGAACGCCTTGGAATCTTTCTAAACCACTATACGAATATTGGGGGTCACGTGATGTTGTTTCACGCTAACGCATAGCAAAAAGGAAGACGGAGAGAAGCGTATGAACGTACACTATCACATGGACTACATATACTTCTTCTTTTTATTATTACGCCATTAAGCTATTTCCCTTTCGGGGTAGGCATGACTCACTCGGTGGAGAAAGGAGAAGTGTGGGGAAGGGACAGAGAATTTTCAGATTGATCCAGAATTCTCGTGCTATTTATGTAAATTTATGTAAAAATTTTCAACTTGGGTCCATTAGTGGCCAAGGTCTTTTGTTTCAGGCGTCATTCATTCGACTGACCCTCTTTTTATTAACTATATTCTGCCATACTTTCCTGTCCTGGCATACTTCTCTAGCTTCTTTTATGTCCATGCAATTTTTCATGCAGACTCTCGTGTTTCTGTGACTTCTTATCTCGTTACTTACTTTGTCAATCAGAGTTTTCCCGCATATTATGCGCATGAATCTGATGTCAATTGCGTTAATTTTACTCTTATCTTTTTCTTGATAAGTCCATGTCTCGCTAACATATAGTACAGTCGGTACAAATATAGAATTATATATTTCATTTTAGCTTTATTTGATATATTTTTATTTCTGATAAGGGGACCTGCTCTACCAATAACCATCTTACCTTCGTTTATGCGTCTATCTAATTCCTCATCTATCTTCCCATCCCTAGCATAGTGTTTTCTCACTCTTTCCTTCGAACACCATAGTTTTTGTTTTATTTGCGTTATTTTGAGGCCCATGCTCTTCATGCTTGCATCTACTTTATTCAACTTTCTTCGTCGAAAAGAGCCATTCTTAAACACTTGTCCATAAATAATATACATAACAGTGAAGACGTAATGCATCCTTGTATAACTCCTTGAATAATATTGAAACAGTCACTGAATTTCCCATTTACCATTACACTTGCTTCGCTACCCGTATATATTGTTTTTATAGCTTGTAGGAGCCATTCATTGACTTCATACTTTTTCAGGACTTCCCAAAGGTTACTTCTATCTACCTTGTCAAAAGCTTTTTCTAGGTCCACAAATGCACAGAAAACTTTTTTTCCTACTCTCAATCTTTTTTCCGTTATTTGCCTTAAGCTAAATATTTCATCCGTACATGACCTTCCTGGCATAAACCCACTTTGGACTTCCCAAATCTATGCTTCTGTTATTTTCATTACCCTACGAATGAGTATTTTTGGGTATATTTTACTCACGGTACTTATAGCGTGTTCGGTTATCCTGCACTGGTGCACTCCGATCTGCACCGACGCAGGTCGGAGTGAGAAGGAAGAAGTAAGAAGAAGAAAGACGAAGCGATCGGAGTGCTCTTGCTCTACACAAGTGCAGGATAAACGAGTACGCTATTAATAAGCTAATCCCTCTGCAATTATTGCAGTCGCTTTTATCTCCCTTTCTTTTGTATATTAGTACGATAATCGCCTTTCTCCAATCGTCTGGGACGTCTCCTATCTCGAAACATAAATTTATCAATTCGCACAGTCTATGTGGTATGTACTCGCCGCCGTGTTTAAGCATTTCAGCATCAATACCGTCTACCCCGGCAGACTTACCGTTTTTCAAGTTCTTAATTATATCCCTAACCTCAGTGACACAGACTTTCTCAATTGAGTTTTCTATCGCATCGTGTTCAACATCGCACCAGACATTCTTCCTACAACTGCGGTACCACTCAATTCGATCGTACATCTAACAAAGATTTCCCGTAACTTCGTCTAGGCGCCCTCTAAATCTTTATTTTTTATACGGTCCTCCCATGTGGCCCTATCTATGCTTTCGATTATCTTATTTTGGAAATCTATTCGCACATCCGGTTTCTATAAGTTCTCAATTTTGATTCGCGTTTATTTTGTTTTCTTGGTTCTATTTTTTCTCCATTCCCGACCTAAGTTCATTTTTGATATCAGAAGGTAATGATCAGTATTGCATTCAGGACCCCTCATGACCCTTGTATCTTTGATTAACTCTCTTAGTCTTCCATCCGTAACAACAAAGTCAATTATACTGTGGCTATTTTCTTTAGACCAGGTGTACATGTGGATCATTTTATGCCTAAACCAAGTGTATAGTGGCAATAATGTAAGGCAAAAGAGGAGTGGGCTCATGGTGTTGCCCTGCAAGACACCTCTCTGAAAGGTGTCCTTGTTAGTTGTCACACGATTTTTTTCCAGATGAGATAGTAAATCTGGTTTTCCAAAGCGGCATCAATCTCTCTCTGCACCTCACGATTTGCGGATGAATCTTTAAGCTTTCCAAAGAACAGATAAGAAGTCTATGGGAGGTCGAATCGAAAGCTTTGCGATAATCAATCCCAGTCATCGATAGGTCATGCTGGTAGAATGCTGCATCTTTGCAGACACATTTATCGATGAGCAGGTTCTCCCGACATCCCGCTACGCCTTTCTTTGAGCCTCGTTGTTCATACATTTCTTGTCACAAAGGTTCAATTGCGCGAACAATCCTATCATTTAGGATAGCTGTGAATATCTTATAAAGCGTGTTCAGACAAGTTATTGGCCTTTAGTTCTTCGGGTCAGCTAAGTTGCCTATTTTCGGCAGGAGTATTGTGCGACCTTCCACCATCCACTCCGGAATCAGCTCTTCCGACTTTAAATTATGAGGTGAAAATACGGGCCAAATGCTGATGGGTTGAAGGAAACTTCTTCCACTAGAAGGTTTTGATGCAATCTGGTCCCGGTGCGGAATAGTTCTTCATCCCTCTCAATACTTTCTTCAGCTCCTCGGTAGTGATGGGTGAGCATTCTTAATAAGTTGTCATGAGGGCATCACACAGCTCCTTGAAGCTATTTATATTTTCTGAGTCTTCGTCAAGTCTATGCTGCACTTCGTAGACTTTTCTCCAAAATACTTCGACCTCTTCTGGTTTGGGCGGGTAGTCGACAGTAACTGGAGGGTCTTGGAAGAGTCGAGATGGGTCAGAGAGAAACTGTTTATTTTCTCTGACCCACCTCTCCCTCCGCTCTAGGCTTCTCTTAGCGTCAGATAGTATCCGTATTCTGTCAAACAATATGCTGCCTGATGGTCAGCAGCTTTGACTTGTTAAGTGTGTGATAACGGATCCGGAGTTTGCGCGCGAACTTTCGAACCTTGGCGGTAAAATTCCTGCCAGATGTGATGTAGTCAATCACACACTGAATGCGGGACGCGTACTGTCTTGCCCAGTCTATCTTTATGGCAAGTTGATGCATTCGTCTTTTGGTCTTATGATCAACCATTGGTTTTGTTTTACGGTTCGCATCGGCCAAAGCTCTCGCTGCATTATACACACAATAATTGATAGCCCAAAGATCGGATTCTTCGGAAAAATTCCCAAGAAGCTCGTCATCCATTTCAGCCAGATCTTTAGGTTTGAGAGAAACCTTGATGTTGATGTTTCTCCGGGTCATAAAGCATCGCTCTTCCTCTATTGGATGCCTGCCCGCGGTTGGTCTTAGTTTTGCTGTGGTAGAGTAGGCATTCCGCTTACATAGCCCCTTTTTCGGTGTAGTTCGACATAATTTCGCAGACGTTGCTGCGAAAAGTGCGATAGCTCCGGGTGTTTCTCGCACCACAGAGCATGCAGGCGTGCTATGTAACTCCGTTCAGGGGCCACACTCGCATCGTAACACTCTAGCAAGTCGTGATTTAGTCGCTCCGTCCACCTAAAGGTCCCGAGATTCAGCCGATCCATCGCATTGAATCCATTTTCATTGGCTCCCCCAGCTCTAAAGTGGTCGGCATTGTTGGCCGACCCATTGTCGTGAGCCCTGCGCGTTCTGTTGTTTTGAACCGCACTTACTACAACTATGTTTGGTGTTGTCATTGTTATTCCTACGAGAAGCTAGGGAAAGGGGTTGGTTCATCCTTGTAGAGCCTCGCATGCAAGGATAAGGCTGCGTACTCTGCGAGGTCGCCCGGTATCTCAGAGTCACCGTTCTAGACACCTCTCCCAGGTGCCGTTCAGCTTTCGGCACGGTTTTCACACATCCGCTTGGGGGTTAATTCTTTCGGGACCACCCCTGGACAATTTTCCGCGACTGCCTATTTATTTTTGTAACCATATTCAGCAGAAACCCTTGGTACCGGGACCCTCTATCCACAAACCGAGGACGCGTCCGGTGGCTTTGTCATAGACCCTTCAGTTTGATTCCAGAGGAATCGAAACCGAACCGATATATATATGTGAGTGTGTGTGTGTGTGTGTGTGTGTGTATATGTATACCTATAACGCATATATAAACCTATCTTATATCTATAAATCGCACGCATTACGCTGAGACTCATGATTCTTTCGGTCCTTATATATTAAACGAGAGTAACGTATCATTACTTGCGAGAAACTTATAGTGCTGGGTCAAAAATTTCAGGTGCTTCA
>NC_046664.1:128087336-128089318 GCF_010883055.1 Belonocnema kinseyi | reverse complement strand
TTAAAATGCTGCGAAATTGTTGAATGAAAAAGTTTAGTTTCTGATTTGCCTTTTTTTATGCATAACAAAATTAATTTTTTTTAAACCCCACACACGAGAGAAACAAGAAATTAAAAGACATCTTTTTCCGTATTTTGCATGGGCTTGAAGTTCTGAATCATCATTAGGATAAATTTTTGTATTTTTGAATACTATAAATATCCGTACAGAGAATGTTTGAATCTTGAAAAAAAGTTGTCTAGAAAATGTTTAAAATGCGCTCGCTTTTTTAATTTATATCCAAAATAGCTGGCTAAAGAACTTCACCTTTAACTTACTAATAATTAATATATTCTGTAGATATTTTAAATGTTGAAAGATATCAATACAAATATTAAAAAATGTTATCTTTAGAATTATCTCAGGGCATCTACTCAAATTCTGTAAAAAATTCCCTGACAATTCTAAGTTGTTGCCAGGTATCTATATATTTTTCCAAGGTATAATTTTCCTGAATAATGAGCCACTCAAGTATTAAATATCACATTGTCTAAAGCAATTCTGATCCTACATCCCTTAAAAAAACATAAAAACATAAAAAACAGAAAAACATACATAAAACTTAAAAAAAACCTTCCGTTATCCATTTGTGAATAGTTAAATGGTAGTTAACTTAGTTTATTAAAAGTGATACAAAAATAGGAATAAATAAAGTGTGGCCCAAAAAACTACATTTTCAAAAGTATCTGCCCTACAAAACGTTCCTTTTGGTGTCAAGATGTCCCCTTAATATTATCATTATTTATAAAAAAAACAAAACATTTACGGATCTCTCAAGTCTATTTTTGCACAAAATTGCTTTTTCAATTTCCACTAGTAATTTATAATTTTACATCAGTACATATGCATTTTTATCGTTTTTCTATTCTAAAGTAAAAAAAAAAAAACATTAACAGCGGAAACTAAAATAACATAGGAAATTTTTTGCAAGCCATGAGCTAAAGAGATACCTAACATTTTTTTTAATTCTTGCAATATACAATAGACATTTCACACGAAAAGGAAGAATTTTTAGGCATCAAGCCATTTTAGAAGCAAAAATAAGGATATTTTTTAGACCACTATAATAAGTATAGAACAATTACGCAAGTTAAATATGAATAATCTTTTTCTCTATCCTTATAAATACGAGTACATAACTGTATAGGAACGGTATAATTTTTGTATATAAAATCAAATAGTGTTTCTTAAGGGCATTTGATACATTATGATGTCACGTATTACCGGCCGTCCCATGTTATTTTTTCCGCCAATTTAAAAATAGGGAAATTAAAATATCGAGCTTATTTTTTAAATAATAGGTATTATTATGGGATAGGTCTGTCTGGTCATTTAAAAATGCTATATTATTGATAAATACACCGCCACACAAAAAAAAAGTGTGCGGATCTGGTAACAAGACACACGTATTCCTATGGATTTTGGGGCGCTGAATTCAAATTCGGTATCAAAAATAACCCATCACATCATGGTTGAGCCATAACCTCAAAAAATGACGAAAAATCATGCACTGAGGAAAATAAATTTCAAAATAATGCCAGTGATGCAAATTTTCACTTCAAAAACATGTCGACAACTGTGAAGGATCAACCCTTGCCTGATATCAATTTATTTAACATAACTTTACCCAACAGAACCTGACTTCACCTAACCTGAATTAACAGAAATATATTGAACTACACGTAAAGCTCTGGAAGCATATTTTCCCAGTAGCAAATGTATGCTACATCGAATAAGTCAACTCGAGCCTAACCTAGAAATAAATCTAACCTAGCCTAACCTAACCTAACCTCACGGAACACAATTAAACTGATTGTGTTGTCCCGTTGTGTTTTCGATATCGTTTGAATCAGCTTGGGCTTAACCTGCAAAGAGGTCAAACCTATCCTAACCTAAAAAAACCTGACCTAACCTAACCTAACTTAACTTCACGTAACACAATT
>NC_046664.1:128084509-128087236 GCF_010883055.1 Belonocnema kinseyi | reverse complement strand
ATAAAATTCATTTCATTGTACTACAGGTGGTTAAAAATTTAGACGCACATTACTCATTTGAAGAAACTTAGAACTACAAGTAGAATTGACCCCATTTCCATTAACCTGACAATGTGTCTATCAATTAAAATGTAGAACTGTAACTTAAACATTCAAATGAATAAGAGTTTTATTCAACATTTTTTTCTCTCTGCTTTTCTTAAACTTAAGGGATATATTTATACTATCTTTCGTGTTTACATTTTATCTTGCTTTTTATCGTAATTAAATTGATTTATAGATCTACTTCATTCTATTTTCTGCCTGCTATAACGTGTCCTTTTTTTCTTCGAAGGAACGATGCAAAGGGTTACGCTTACGTTTAAGACCTACATTAGTTTCCCTTTGCAACATCCAGCAAAAATCAACCATCATGACCTCGTCCCGTCTACCCTGATATCGTTGTTCCATCACTTTTATGTCTTGGTGAAAACGTTCCCCTTGTTCTTCGCTGAAATCACCAACATTTTCTGGAAACTTATCCAGATGGGAATCTAGAAAGTGAAGTTTTAAATTCATCAAGCAGCCTAACTTTTTGTAGTTTCTTATCATTTTCGCAACAATATTCTCGTAGTCTGGACTTTTTTTGTTACCGAGGAAATTTGCGTTTACCGTTTTAAAACTTTCCCAAGCGTCCATTTCAATTTTCGTCATGTGGCTCACGAAATTAGTATCTCTTGTCAATATTCCAATCTGTGGTCCATCAAAGACTCCTTCTTTCAATTTAGCGTCTGAAAGATTAGGGAATTTAAGGGATATATACTTATAGCATTGTCCATCTTTTTCTAATGCCTTGACAAATTGCTTCATGAGCCCAAGCTTTATGTGGAGGGGTGGTAGTAAAAATTTTTCTGGATTAACGAGGCTTTGGTTGATGATGTTATGAGAAACAGGTTTGAATGAATCTCTTAAAGGCCAATGTTTTTTGCTGTAATGATTGGCTCGATCTTTGCTATTCCACAGTCATATATAGTAAAGCATGGCTCTCTCGTGAAACCCGATTGTTAGCCTAATATCAATGTTATGATTTTGAGATCACCACATATTTGCCATTTGTGATTCGTGTAATTAACTTTTTCAAGAAGAATTTTAACGTTGTTATATTCTTCTTTGATGACCGTTGAGTGAGCCATGTGGTTGGTGTAGAGTACTTGCGGTACTTTTCGTTGTTTGAATTTTTTAGGCGATACAACATAAGTCTGCAGGAATTGTAAATGACGTGAGGAACCCATTTTGTTTCTTTATGCAGCAATTTACGGTCAAAACACTTTTCGTAAAGACTTTTCACGTCCTCGTCGATTGATTTTCGCAAACTGCTCACTTGATATTTACTGCAAATGTAACAGAATGAATCTGAGCTATTCTTGCAGACATGCGATTGAGAAATGCTCGCGGTTTTTTTCCTTGTAGCATGAGACTCTACAGCAACCAAGTGATCCATTGATGAAGAGCTACGGTTGCATGATGACGACGTCGGAGAGCCCACTTTCCCACCCTGACCAGAACCCGATACTGGGGTTTTTCCCTGCATCGTAATACACTTTTTACCTGTGTCTGCCATGACGGCATGAACGCCGTTTACCCGGGGACTCAGCCAATGTGGATCCGTTGCCCACCGTCACCACGTGGAGGTGCCCTGGTTACAGACATAGGCGAGTAATGTTAGCAACAAGCGGTTACGAAACTCCAGACATTTACTGATATTAATGTCAAAATATGAAAGTACGCAAGAATAGGGTTGCCAGCGTAATCGGTTAGGTTAGGTCAGGTTTTGTTAGGTTAGGATAGGTTAAACCTCTATGTAGGTTAAGCCGAAGCTGAATGAAACGGTACCGCAAACACAACGGAACAACATAATCAGTTTAATTGTGTTTCGTGAGGTTAGGTTAGATTAGGTTAGGCTAGATTAGATTTATTTCTAGGTTAGGCTCAAATTGACCCATTCGATGTAGCACACATTTGCTACTGGGAAAATATGCTTCTAGAGCTTTACGTGTAGTTCAATAAATTTCTGTTAATTCAGGTTAGGTGAGGTCAGGTTCTGTTGGGTAAAGTTATGTTAAATAAGTTGATATCAGGCAAGCGTTAATCCTTTACACTTGTCGACATGTTTTTGAAGTGAAAATTTACATCACTGGCATTATTTTGAAATTTATTTGCCTCAGTGCATGATTTTTTGTCATTTTTTGAGGTTATGGCTCAACCATGACGTGATGGGTGATTTTTGATACCGAATTTGAATTAGGCGCCCCAAAATCCATAGGAATACGTGTGTCTTGTACCAGATCCGCACACTTTTTTTGTGTGGCTGTGATATTAATTTTGAATATTTACAATATTCAGAACAGAGCCTTGTATTTCAATTTATTTAAATATTGAGAAAGCAACTTCAGAATAAGATTCGAGCGACACCTAGCAGTTGTCGTTGCTAGGAGAAACGCCCTTCCGTTTTCGTACAGACTGAGTCGCTAACGACGATAGAATTCTTAATTTTGTAATGTGACTACATGTTTAAATAAAAAAAATATTCGCGAACATGTGCTGTCACCTTCTACTTTATGAATTCGAATTCTCTGAATCATCTTGAAATCTTTCCATTATACTGTGTTTTTTTAATTCTTTGAATTCTTCTGCATTCATAGAATTATTTTAATATTTTTTACAATCTTTTAACTGTTTTGAATTATT
>NC_046664.1:128077779-128084409 GCF_010883055.1 Belonocnema kinseyi | reverse complement strand
CATTAAGAAATGATAATTATTGTTTAAATAATGCGTTTGGTAAAGCTTCAAATAGATTCTATAGAAAAATTAATTTTAGTTATGTCATAATCTCCTGCTTACTTTATGAAAATTTGTCCACTGTAAGCGGTTTTTTCATTTTTTTATGTTAGACTTTATTCGACAGTTTGGTAAACCGATAGTCACGCTGTATCTTCCATCGCCTCCACAATCTTTCAGGATCGTATGCAAGTACTGAGCACCTCGAAAATATTCACAAATTTTCTAATTTGGAAAAATGTGTTGAATTGAAAAATAAATTAATTTAATTAATTATTAGCCAAAATTACTCAGACAAATTAATTGAATTTTTTATATTTTGAAAATTGGTACTAATTTAATTTGGAAGAATTAGAATTTAAAACTTGACTTATTATTTTAAAAATCATTCAAATTTAAGAATTTTTATTTATGCATCTTTAAAATTGAAAAGTTTTTAATTTTTAAAATTAAACGTTGAAAATTATGCAAGTTTCACATTCAAAACAGTTTCAATTTTGATGACACACAATAAAAATTTCTTCAATTTGGAAGATGTAGAGTTGAAAACTTAAGTTTAGATCTTCAAAATTACCCAGCATTTTTATTTATACATTTTAAATAATGTAGAGTATTTAATTGTGAGTATTTAAATTTAAATTATGTAAAAAAAACATTCAAACTGCATAATAAAAATGCACATATTAAAAATTAAAGTATCTTTAATTGCAAATCTTGAATAAAGATTTATTTCAAGAAGAGATATTCAAAATTTTCTCAAGTTATGTGTGTTATTCATATTTTCATATACATAAGTTTCATGCAATATAAATAACAAATCCTGCAAAGCGTGTTAGCTTGTATATTCGATTTAATTCCTGAAATTTTAAACTTATTCAATTTCAGAGATATTATATAAACTTAATTTCCAGGTTTTTAATGCTCAATTTTAATGGTTTGAATATTTTACATCAAAAAGATTTAAAAACGGTAGACGATGCAAACTTTTAAAATATTAAAAATTAAATAATTGAGGGCTTCAAGGTTACAAAGTTTTAAATAAAAAATCATCCAGTGTTTTTATTTACATCTCATCAATTTAAAAACCGGCAAATAATAAAAATTTTTGCTGAAACGGGCCCCAGATATTTTTTGCACGGCCCTGACGTACTCGTACGCTGTGACTAATGTGTATATATAGGCTGTAGGCTGCTGATTGCGTATAAGTTTTTTTTATTCACAGAACCTTACGGATTACCAAACTCGTAGTTAAAGTTTCTCGAGCATCAGTCATTCCCTCGTGACTTTTCTGTGAACCCTCTTATATTTTCTACGGAGTCCTCGACATCGTTTTACCCAACTTTTCATTAATCTTTATCTAACATTTTATATATTTTATAATTATGTCTATTAAAATGTCAACTATCAAGTACCGTATTAATTAAAGTGAAGTTCAGTAGACATTGGTATTAATTTTTAACACTTTCGTGTACACTAATTGTTTGATTTGTTATTTTACTATTTTCAATATTGTAATTCTAAAATTGTTTAAATTTGCAAATTCTATTTTTACATTCTCACCACAAAGATAATGTACTTTATTAAGAAAATATAAATTTGGCAGCCCCTAATCTCCCCGAAAACAATCTTAGAAAGTTATTGTATTTTCAATATTTGATCCGTTGAAAAAAACATTAAAAATAGAAAAATTAAACTTTTAGACAAAGGACACAAGTTACGAAAAAAATAAAGAAACAAAATTTGTTCACCAACATATGATCTACAAAATTTGTTATTAATGAAGTTATGGCAGAATGCATCGTTTTTCTATTAATCGTGAAAAATAACGTTTGAGCGCGCCTACGGCGCGTGACGGTTGCATCTCGTGCTTCGCGCTCGGATATTTATTCTTTGCATTTGAAATGCTTGAAAAACACTTTATCAAAAAGATCTCTTTTAGATGGCAGTGTTTATAGGCGTTTTCATATCCTGAATTGTCTACTTAATTAAGTATAGTCAAAGATTCAGTTTCTCAAAGCTCTGTAGGCTTTGAGGTACACATTGTCCTCGTGACACTCGCTCTGCGCGCTCTATTTCCGACCGACATTTGTAAACAGGTTTTGTTGAATCTTTTTTTTCTCGTAACTTTCGTTGTGTTTCCACACATTTTTTTTCAATGTTATTTTTCACGAATAAAACAAAAGGCACGCGTCCTATCAAGAAGTGATCCTTAACGAAATTGTAGATCTTTTTTAGGATAACAATTTTTGTTGATTCATCTTTTTTCGTATCCTACATAGTCTGTCCACAAAATGGAATTTTTTATTTTTCAATATTTTTTGTGCAATAAAAATTTGAATTTTCGATTTTTAAAGAAAATCTAAAAATTTGCTATGATGATCTGCAGGGCTTTCAAAAAGAAATGTTTTTCTTATCTTGACTTTTTTTCATGTCTTGCGTTTTTTGGCTTCAAATTTTGATTTTCGGTTGATTTAGAAAATTTTGCTCACTTTTTCAATTTTTATCAAAAATGGCTGGTTCACGAACTCGTTCTTTCTTTTAGGACCTAAAAAAAGTGTCCCAAAGATGGATGTGACTCGTTTATTTTTTCGAGTGTTATCGTTTTTACGGAAGGACGGCCGGACCGACAGACAGACGCCATTGTTAAAACCTGATTTTCGGATTCAGGGGGTCTCGAAACGTGGAGATCCGTTGAAAAAGTGTGATGTCGAATTTTCGACAATTCTAATACTTTCTCCATCTGATGCAAAATCCTGTTAAACAAAGCAAGAATCCAACGACCAAATTTGGACCACAGCAAATAAACGAAAACCAAAAATGCTATTGTAATCTGAAAAAAAAAATAAATAAATAAAATTTTCGTACAAGGCCTTATCTAAGGTGTTTAGTCGACAAATACTTACCAGCAAAAGCTTTTGCTGGTAAATTAAAATTAAATAAAAATAATGAGATTTAAATCCAATTATTTTTATTTTCCAAAAATCTGTCTGCCTCGCGGGTACATTATCGTCACGCTCACGTCTTGCCTTAATTGGCCGGATACTTACTGAGTCCTGATCATGCCTTAATTGGCCGGATATTTACTAAGTCCTGCTTATGTATTGCCTTAATTGGCCGGATATTAGCTAAGTCCTACTCATGTCTTGCCTTAATTAGCCGGATTTTTACCAAGTCCTGCTCATTTCTTGCCTTAATTGGCCGGATATTTACTAAGTCCTACTCACGTCTTGCCTTAATTGGCCGGATATTTACTAAGTCTTTCTCATGTCTTGTCTTAATTAATCGGATATATACTAAGTCCTGCTCATGTCTTCCCTTAATTGGCCGGATATTTACTAAGTCCTGCTTATGTATTGCCTTCATTGGCCGGATATTAGTTAAGTCCTACTCATGTCTTGCCTTCATTGCCATTAGGTCACTTTCTTCGCAGACGGCCACAAATGTATTCAAAGATCTCAGTTCAAAAACTCAGAAGAATCGAAAAGAGTTCAAAGAATTCAAAGAATCCAAAGAATTCGAAGAATTTAAAAGAATTCAAAAAATTCAAAAGATTTCAAAGAATTCAAAAGAATTCAAGAATTCAAAGAATTTAAAAGAATTCAAAGAATTATAAATTTAATGTTAAATACTTCATTTTTTGTTAAGCAATAAGTGATTCTTCATTTGCATGTTGATGGATTTCAAACGGATTCAAAAAAATTAAGAGAATTTAAAAGTATTCAAAAGAATTCAAAGAATCCGAATGGTTTCAACGAATTCAAACGAAATGTTCGTAATTTTAAGTTGTTAATATTAATTTTAAGTAATACTTGGTTTTTAAATTCAAAGGTTTCAAAAACTTCAAAGCACCAAAACGGTGCTACACATTTCAAATCATTTTAAAGAACACACAGAATTTAGACGAGTTTAAATGATTTACAAGAATTTAAAGAATTCAAGGAATTCAAAAGATTTTTAATAATTCAAAGGAAATCAAGAATTCAAAGAATTTAAAAGAATTCAAAAGATTTCAAAGAATTCTAAAGATTTGAGACAATTAAAAAGAATTCAAACAATTTAAAAGAATTAAAAGAATCATAAAAAAGATGTTCTACACTTTAAGAAATGTAAAACCAGAGGGTGGATGAGGGCGGTTGTCTTTCCTCTATGAGTAAGAATAATTATTAAGGTTTTGTAAATAAATAAAATTAATTTGAAGCATCTAAATTATAAATTTAATTTTAAATGCTGCATTTTTGTGAAGCAATAAATGATGCTTTATTCGCATGTTGACAAATTTTAAACGGGTTCTAAAAATTCAAAAGAATCCAAAGAATTCAAAATATTTCAAAGAATTCAAAGAACACGAAAGGTTTTAATTAATTCCAATTAAATCTTCGTAACTTGATGTTGTTAATATTAATATTAATCAAAACTTAATTTTTTAATTCAAAGGTTTCAAATAGTTCAAAGCACCAAAACAGTGCCACGGATTGCACAGATTTCAAAAGTATAAACAGAATTTAGAAAAGTTTAAATGATTGATAAGAATTTAAAGAATTCAAAGATTTCAAAAAAATTGAAAATAATTCAAAGAATTCAAAGGATTCAAAGAACTCAAAAGAATTTAGAGAATTGAAAAGTATTAAAAATATTTCAAAAAATTCAAAAGCATTCACAAAATCCGAATGCATTAAAAAAATTCAAACCAACTCTCCCTAATTTTAAGTTTTAATATTAATGATAAGCAATCCTTAATTTTTGAATTCAAAGAAGTGAAAAACTTTACGCATGAAAACAAAGCAACAGATTGTGAAGAATTCAATAGAATACAAATAGAAGACAAACGAAATGAAACGAAATCAAAGGATTCGAAAGAATTAAAAAGAATTTGAAAATATTTAAGAATTAAAAAGTATTTAATGAATTGAAATGACTTTTTAGTATGAGGTCTTTGCTTTTAATTTGAAGTATTAATATTTGTATTTATAGAACTAAAAAAATCAAAGGATTCAACAGAATGCAATCAATAAAAAAAAGTGTAAATGTACAAAAGAATTCAAAGAATTAACCAAATTAAAAATATTTCGAAAAATATTAAAGAATTCAAAAGTTTTCAAAAGATATTAATCGAATTCAAAGTATTCTAAGAATCAAAAATAAACAATTCAACAGATTGCAAAAAAATTCAAAAGTATTCAGAGAATTGAAGAGATTCGAAAAGTATTTTAAGAATTCAAAAGATTTTAAAGAATTCATTTAATTCCAAAGATTTAACAGAATTGAAAAATTAAAAAAATAATTTTCAATTCAAAGACTCAAAATCTATTTAATGAATTCAAATAAATACTTCTTGATTTTAAAATATTAATATCAATTTTAATTAATAATTAATTTTTTAATTGAAAGCATGAAAACCATGCAATGGAGTGCAAAGAACTAAAAAAAGTACAAGGATTTCAAGCAAATTCAAAGAATTAAAAAAATTAAAAAGAAATTAAAGAATTTAAAACCATTCATTGAATTCAAATACATTTTTAATTTTAGTTAGTTGCTTTTAATTTTAAATTGTAGTTAATATTTGAATTTAAAAAATTGAAAGAAATTGAAAGTATTCAACAGAATGCAAACAAATTTTAAAAATTCGAAACAACTTAAATTTACAAAAGAATTCAAAGAATTTAAAAAGGATAGAAGAATTCAAAAGATTTCAAAGAATTCAAGAGCTCAAAGAATTTAAACACAATCAAAATCATTCAAAAGATTATAAAAGAATTGAAATGAATGTTTAATTTTCGGTGTTTGCTTTTAATTTTCAGAATTACTTCTTTTTTGAATTAGAAAAATAAAAATAAATTCTAAGAATGCGAAGAATTGAACAGAATGCAAACAATTGAAAAGAATTCAAACCAATTAAACAATTACAAAGTATGGAAAGAATTTAAAAGAAGTAAATAATCCAAAAGCATTTTTTAAATAATATAAGCATTCGCGTTCTCCTCAGTCGAGGTCAAAATCATTATTTTTGTTTTCATGTTTCTCCTTTAAAGCATAAAGTTCAGGTTTTACAAGAAGTTTTTTCAAAAATTTTAAAAAACTAAAATTAATTCTTCATATTGTTAATTTTAGTCATAATTTATACCTTATCTTTGAAATATAATATCTGTAATAGTTGGAAATTATTTAAAGAATTCAAGAGTTCGAAGAATTTAAAGAATTTAGAAGAAGCCCAAGAATTCAAAGTTCAAAAAAATGAATTTTTCATTTTGGGTTGTTGCTTTTAATTTTAAGTAATACTTAATATTTCAATTCTCAAAATCCAAAGAATTCAAACACAATTCAACGCAATGCAAAAAATTAAACAGAACCAGAAGCAGTTTAGATACAAAAAAGAATTCAAAAACGTTCAAAGACTCCGAAAGAATTCAAAGAATTCAATGAATTCGTAGAATCCCGAAGTTTCAAAAGAATTTAAAGAAATGCAAAGATTCAAAAGAATTTGAAAGGATATAAACAATCCAAATGTATTCAAAAAATACTTGAGAAATACTTGAAAAAAATTAAGAACTTCAGATTATCGAATAGAATTCAATGTATTTAAAATATTCAACC
>NC_046664.1:128065735-128077679 GCF_010883055.1 Belonocnema kinseyi | reverse complement strand
TTTTAGAAGCTTTCATTAAGAAATGATAATTATTGTTTAAATAATGCGTAAAAAATAATACTAAAAAGTCGGGTTTATTATGACTTTTCAAATCTGCACTCATATGATTCAAAGTCAATTGATTTCTTGCAAAAAGGTTTGCTGATGCTTATCGATTTCAGCAGTTATTCTTAATAATAAATGTACAAAAATTAACATAACTTTAATTTGCTTCTAAAATATAAATATTCTTTGAAATATATATTAAAAACCGCTAGTTTAACCTAAAATTAAAAAAAAAAACACATTTTTTCAATCTAATAATTTTTTACTAGTAATAACACCAATTTCATTTGCATAGTTCAATTTCCATCTTTTTTTATTTTCAACCTAAGTATTAAAACTAAAGCCGGACAATGTAAGATATTACATTAAAAATTAAAGCAAGGTATACGCAACAATATTGCTGAAATATGATTTGATTTTTTTAAATTGTTCAATTTTAAGCTGTGCAGTTCGAAATTGCTTTATATTTACATCTAAAATTATCCAAAAAAGTATCAAGGGTTTTAATATGAAATTTAGGAATGTGTAATAGGGAATGGTCTCGTCATTCAGAATCATTATTTGAATTTGAAATTACAATATTGTGAAATTTAGATTAAATTGTGATCTAAATTTAGATTAAATTTAGATTGAATTGTGTCTCAAATTAAATTGTTTTAGAATAGCGCATTCAAAGCCGTTAAAAATTACAGAAGTTCAAGTATTACGAAAAACATTGTGAGTATTTAAAGCTAATTATTGATAATTAAAAAAATTTTTTAATCGATAGAATTGATTCTAATGATAGTAAAAAAAGTTACAGGCTTCAACAATTTACGATTATGTGAGTGTTTTTCGTTAGAAATTAAAATTTTTATTCCAAAATTGTACATTTCTTAAAACAAAAATCATTATAATTTGAACAAGATTTAGAATAGGTTAACAATATTGGTTCATATTAGTGTTTGTTTAGATTTCCAAGGACATTTACAACTTAACAACAATTTTAGGTTATGTTGGCGATTTTCACTAGAAATTTTCAATTTTCGTATTAAAAAAATCATTACATTTAAAAAAGACTTCGTTTTTGGGTACAATTTTAGGTTAAGCTAGTGGTTTTCAATATGGACTTTAAAGACGGTTTCATTTTTTGAACAATTTAAGGTTATGTTAAAGTTTCTTTACATGAAATCGTCATTTTCAAATGAAATAAATCATTTCAAACAAGATTCAAAATGTAGAACAATTTATTCTTAAGTTTTGTTAGCTTATTATAGTGATTTTCCTTAGCTATTTACATTTGTATTTAAAAAATATTCGATTTCATAGAAGATTCATCATTTGTTAACAATTTTGGGTTGAATTTTAGTTAAATTAAAAATATTTTAACAATTTTAGATTATGTTAGTTTTTTGTAGGACATAATTGAATTTTCAACTGTTTTACTGTTGTAAATTCATCTTTCAATTTTCAAAAGTTTAAAATTTAACCTTTGAAAATTAACCTGCTTAAAAATGATGAAAACTTAAAATTCCATTATGAACCGTTGAAAGCAAAAGAAACCAGCGACATTTTTTTATTAAAAACCAGTGCTTACAAATATAATATTTACATAAGTTTACCTAGTTACCATGACCTGTAACCATTATATCCTTCATCTGAGATGACAGAGGCACGTTGACGACACCAAAGGCACCTTTGGTTGAAGCGAAGCACCCAGAGGATGCCAAGGAACAGGATTTCAAAGACTGCTGTTGCGAAGCTCCTCCGATGCTTCCCAATCCCGAAGACGAGCGTCAATAATCCTTTATCGTATTCCGTGTTTGGGTACACGCGCTAAATGCCCACACGTTTTACAATCCTTTTCCTGGCACAAAGTCACAAAACACTCTTTCTCGCGAATGCCGAAGCCCCGAGGCGCAGGGCTGAAAATAAATTTTCGGATCCCCTCAGAAATAGATTGAAATAAAGGTATCATATAAAATGTTAAACATATAAAAAACATTCGGCAATGGAAATCAATTGATTTGAATATAGGTAGGCCTCACGGACCGGTCCCCGTAACCCTATTGTACCCTATATTTAAAAAATTTTCAATAAGATGAAAGCTTCCTAGAGGCAGCTATTAGCAAAAAACGCAAAATCCGGGAATTTATGTAAAAATAAACTGTAAAAATAATCAGGGCTGCCACACAGTCACTGCTGGTAACTTTTTTTCTCAAATCACTTATTGAGTCACTTTTTAAAATAAAAAGATCAAAGTAGACACTTTTCTTTCAATAAATATTTCAATTCAAGCCTATACGTATTTCTGAATTATCTTAAATTCTTTAAAAATATTTCTAGGTATTTTTAAAGATTCGAAGAAATTTTCAATAGATTTTAATAATTTGAAGGGATTTAAAGGATTATATGCTATATTTAAAACACATCAGGCATTTTCAAGGCCTTTCAATTGAAAATATTTTCAAGAATTTTAATAGATTCCAACGAATTATTAAATAATTTCATTAATTTAAAGGGATTTCAAAGCCCTTGAAATATTTTAGTATGAATTTTCTAGTATTTCGGAAGATATGGAACGATTTTACAGAATATATTTCGGGTTGAAAGACTTTTTATTGATTTTTATAGGACTTAAAAATTTTAATTAATTTTACGAAAATCCCGTGGAAAAATTGAAAATTCAAATTTCGATCCAAATGACTAAAAATACAGGAAAAAATACCCAAAAGGAATTATAACTTTGAAAAGTCCTGAATAATTTCATTTTAACCATTTTTTTATAGGACTTGAATATTTAATTATATTTTACAAAAATACCGTGGAAAGTATAAAATTAACATTTCGATCCAAATGATTCAATATATGTACATGAAAAAATCTCAAAAAAGGAATTATAATGTTTAAAAAGATCCAAATAATTTTATTTCGAAAATTTTGTATTGGACTTGACAATTTAATTAAATTTTACGAAAATACAGTGGAAAAATAAAAAATTCAAATTGCGATCTGAACGATTATAAATACGAGGAAACATCTCAAAAAGCAATGATAACTTTTAAAAGGCCTACAAAATTTTATCTTGAAATTTTTTGGTTGGACTTGAAAATGTAGTTTCATTTTACTCAAATACAGTGAAAAAATAGAAGATTTAAATTTTGGATCCAAATACGTGGAAAAATCTCAAGAAGGAATTTAAACCTTTGCAAAGTCCTGAATAATTTTATTCTAACAGTTTTTTTATAGGTCTTAACAATTAAGTTAAATTTTACGAAAACACAGTGGACAAATAGAAATTTCAATTTTCAATCCAAACGTTTCAAAATACGAGGAAAAATCTCAAAAAGGAATGATAACTTTTGACAAGTCTTAAATAATAATTTTATTTGAGCAATTTTGTTTGGACTTGGGAGTTTAGTTTAATTTCACAAAAATAATTTCGAAAATTTAAATTTTGATCCAAACGAGTGAAACACAGGAAAAAATCTCAAAAAGGAATCATTACTTTTAAAAGGCCTAACAAATTTTATTTTGAAATGTTTTGGTTGAACTTGAAAATGTAGTTTCATTTTACCCAAATACAGTGAAAAAATAGAAGATTTAAATTTTGGATCCAAACGATTTAAAATACGTAGAAAAATCTCAAGAAGGAATTAAAACTTTTGCAAAGTCCTGAATAATTTTATTCTAACAGTTTTTTTATAGGACTTTACAATCAAGTTAAATTTTACGAAAACACAATGGACAAATAGAAATTTCAATTTTCAATACAAACGTTTCAAAATACGAGGAAAAATCTCAAAAAGCAATGATAACTTTTGAAAAGTCCTAAATAATAATTTGTTTTTAGCAATTTTGTTTGGACTTGACAGTTGTTTAATTTCACGAAAATACTTTCGAAAATTTTAATTTTGATCTAAACGTGTGAAATACAGGAAAAATGTCAGAAAGGAATCATAACTTTTAAAAGGACTAAAAAATTTTGTCTTGAAATTTTTTGATTGGACTTGAAAATGTAGTTTCATCTTATCCAAATACAATTAAAAAATAGAAGATTTAAATTTTGGATCCAAATGATTCAAAATACGTGGAAAAATTTCAAGAAGGAATTCAAACTTTTGCAAAGTCCTGAATAATTTTATTCTAACAGTTTTTTTATAGGACTTCACAATCAAGTTAAATTTTACGAAAACACAATGGACAAATATAAATTTTCAATCCAAAGGTTTCAAAATACGAGGAAAAATCTCAAAAAGCGATGATAACTTTTAAAAAGTCCTAAAGAATAATTTGTTTTTAGCAATTCTGTTTGGACTTGACAGTTTCGTTTAATTTCACGAAAATACTTTCGAAAATTTAAATTTTGATCGAAACGAGTGAAACATAGGGAAAATCTCAAAAAGGAATCATAACTTTTAAAAGGACTAAAAAATTTTATTTACTTCTTTGGAAGGGCTTGACATTGTAGTTTAATTAGACGAAAACACAGTGGAAAAATAGAACATTTAAATTTTGGATCCAAACGATTCAAAATACATGGAAAAGTCTTAAAAAGGAATTATAAATTTTTAATACCCCTAAATCATTTTATTCTGATAATTTTGTATAAGACTTGACAATTAAGTTTAATTTCACGTAAACACAGTGGAAAAATAGAAATTTCTAATTTCAATCCAAAAGTTTCAAATACGTGGGAAAATCTCAAACAGGAATGATAACTTTTGAAAAGTCCTCGAAAATCTTGTTTTAGCAATTTTGTGTAAGACTTGACAAATTAGTTTAATTTTACAAAAGTATAATGATAATTTTGAAAATTTTGATTCGAACGATTCAAAATACAGGAGAAAATCTGCAATAGGAATTCTAACTTTTAAAATTCCTAAACAATTTTACCTAAAACTTTTTTGATTGGACTTGACAATTTAGTTTAATTTTACGAAAGTACCTTGGAAAAATGGAAAATTCACATTTTGATCGACACGATTCAAAATACAGAGAAAAATCTCAAAAAGGAATTAAAGATTTTGAAAAGTAATTTCGGAAATTTGAAATTTTTATACAAATAATTCTACATATAGGAAAAAATCTCAAAAAGGAATTATAAATTTTGAAAAGTCCTACAAAATTTTATTTTATCCATTTTTCGGTAGGGCTTGTCATTTTAGTTTAATTTATCGGAAATACTGTGGTAAAGTATAAAATTGAAATTTTGAGCAAAATGAATCAAAATACAGGGTAAACTCTCAAAAAGAAACAATTATAACTTTTAAATACTCCTAAAAATCTGTCTTGTAACCTTTTTTTTCTTATTAGAAAATAATAAAATAGAAATTTTTTAATTAAAATTATATTGATTCTTACCTTCAATCCCACCAAGTTTTGTAATGCCTGACATTGCGTTTTAAAATCTATTTCAAACATTTCAAACCAGTGGGGCCAACATCTTCAGAATGAATTTATGTAGTTCGGTTTTAAAATATCATATGTAACTTTACTATTTGAATTTAACAACTGTGAAAAATTTATCAACATGAATATTTTAATCTCAAAAAGTTAAGTCGGATGTCACTGTGATCGTACAACGAATTCCCCGTTACCGACGCAGTTTCTAGAGACTGGCCACTAAGCTTCTGTACCTTGGCGCTGTCATCCATTTCCACCTATGCTTTTTCCGCTAGGAGACAAACACTTCTGCTCTCTCGTCACCTCGCTTCTTTACTACATTTTAATTATTTCATTTTAATTGGAAATAATATTTTGTTAGTTTTTATACAATATATACGTATTGCATTACTGATTTCTTCTTTTTGGGTCAAGTGAAAATGCACCAGACACATGCAATTAGTGAATGAAAATGCCATGTGGTCAGCTGCCACAATCAAATAAATTAAAATACAAGGCTTTTATGTGAACATTATAAATATTAAATATATATATTTATCAATGATATTGCAACTTTAATTGATCAGGCAGACCTTCTCCATAATATCACCTATCATTTAAAGAAAAAATTAGCACGATATTTCAATTTCCCCGTTTTTAAATTGGCGGAAAAAAATAACAATGGACGGTCGGTAATTTATGATTTTAAAATGTATCACATGCCCTTAATTTATGAAAGTAACTTTATAGAAGGGCAAGAAATTTCCTAATGGTACAGGTTTTTAGGAAAGATATAATTACCACTAAAAAAATCCAACTCTTAACGAAAAATGCCTTTAATAAATATGGCAATATGAACCTGCTAAATTCTGAATTTTCAACGCAATTTTAAATTTTAAACATTTTATTAATCGTAGAGCTGACGCAGAACGTAATTAAATTTTTTATTAGGCACCACGACTTTTCTAGTTTCTAAATTTTGAAGGAAATAACCCTATAACAAAAATTTTTCGTCAAATAACACTAGCTATCATTTACTAAATTTTATCTTCCCAATAATCTATATCTAGAGCTTTGTTAACTTATTATTTGTGGGGTTGACGCTGGGCCGAAAACCGGGAACTGACCGGGAATTTTTTGAGACTGAAAACAGCCGAAAAATGAGTATGATTGTGAATTTATTTATTCACAAGGAATTTCACAAGTTTTTAGAAGAACCATTTATCAAATCACTTGGAATATCACAAATATAATATCACATAATATAATTCAATTATAAATAAATTCGATTTCAACTTTTTTTTCTAAAGTTAAGTTTAGTTGTTAACTGTTTTAATTACTACATCATTTAATTTACAACGCTTAATTAAAAAATCTTCTTGTCTACAATTTTTCGTTTATGACGTCATTTTTAAACGTAAATATTTAATTGAAAGAATTTAAAAATAAAACTATATCAAATAATTAATGGTTTTCAAAACTAAACTGTATTTCGAATTTTTAAATTGCACAATAATTATTTTACAATATGATTCTAAATCGGATTTAAATTAAACAATTTACAGATTTTTTGACGTTAAAAATTCAACTTTTTCAATACGAAATTCTTAATAATCAAGCATTATTTAATTTAAAATCATATTCAAATATTGTTCAATCGAAAATATTATATTTTTAACCCATTCAAATCGAAAATTTTTCATTAATAAAATGTCTGAATGAGCAATTATACATCCAATATTCAAAAGTAAAAAATTTTAAACTAAATCGTTTGAAATATAAGCCTTGAATAGTAAACATTTCAGAGTGCAACATTTGAAATTTTAACGTTACAATGGTTATTGAACGCTAAGTAACGATTGAAAATTATTAATTTGAAACGACCAAAATTGAAAAAAAAAATTAATTTTGGTATTTAATTTCTTTTCAATTGCAAGAGGAACTTTTTTAGGTTTACATTTTTATTGCATGGAAAATGTGAAGTATTGTATTTTTAACATTTTTATCAACCTTGAAATGATAAAATTCTAATTTTTGCTAAATTGCCAGTACATTTTATATTTGTAAAGTTTTTATTGAGTTACAAGAGATACAGTTTTTTTGTTTAATTGGAAAAGGCCATTTTTTACATTCTCATTCATGAGAGTGTAATGTATTCGTCCAAATTCTCAATCTCTGGTTTTTAACGAATCTTTACGTTTCGGCACTCACAGAATCCGAAAATCATAAAATTTTATCCGTGTATCTGTATGCCTGTATGTCTTTCTTTATATCTGTATGTATGGTTACCTGAATGTCGTAGCCAAGCTAACTTTTGAAGTATTTTTCCAATCAACTCAGCCTTTCATACACTTTTTAAGGTTCCCAAAATGAAGGTTATATTCGTTAATCAGATATTTTCAACCAAAATAAAAAAATTTAGAGCATTTTCAAAATTTGAAGCAAAAAATTTTTTCAAATTTAAAAAATTGTTGTCAAAGTTTTTTAAAGATGGGTAGAAGACTAGCAAATTATCTTTAAAAAAATTTCAATTTTAATGAAAATTAGAAAAGTTTTATACTTTTGAAAATTTTGAAGATGTTCAGAAAAATAGAAAACAATATTTTTCGAAAAGATTTGGAAATTTAGTTTAAATTTATCACTATTTATTAAATATATTTACAAACTATGTCAGTTAAATTTTTCGATTAGACAAAAATTCAAAAAGTTTGAGCTCTTTAAAAATTTAATTAAAAATTTTTTATAAGTTTCAGAAAGGTTGTCAAATTTTCTGGTACGCGTCAAAAAGATTCGCAAATTATCCTAATGCCATTTTTAAATTCGATAAAACTTCAAAAAGTTATATGCTTTTCAATATTTTGAACATTTTCAAAAAAAAAAAAAAAAATGTTTTAATAGTTTAAGAAATATCAATCCATATGTTTAAAACGTTGTTTTTAGTAGATTGTAACTAGATTTACAAATCATCTTGATGAAGTCTTTCAAATTGGACAGAAGTTATCGAGTGCGAAGCGCGAGTTTTGTGTTGAGAATGTAATCATCAAAGCCGTAGGTGCTTTGAGAAACTTCTTTAATAACTAATCGAAAACAATTTTAAAGTGTTGATTTTCGATTTTTTCTTAATTTAAAAAAGTTTTTTTTTATTGCTACGGTTGTTATAGATTATAGAACAAGAAGGAAGGAAATTCGTTTTTTAAAGTTTTTTCTAAATAGGAAGAGGCACTCATTTTTGTATATAGTTAGATGATATCTTTGCTGTTTTTTGAAAAATATCGTCTTTAATTGACCCAACTATTATAACAGTAAAGACGAGTTTTTAATTGACATTAGGGTCGCTCATATTTATTTTTTGTGTTGTGCAATTAATTTAAAAGATATTAATTTATTGTTGATAAAAATTCAAATTATATTTTTGACATTTTATACCGGACTGACTCACTGGATTAATCAGTAAGGCTATGTGAATCCGTCTTACCTTATACATTTTAATTGATTTAAATTCATTGCAGTCTATATATTTTCAAAAAAAAACTTTTTTTATAACGTTTTTATTGAGTAGGAAGAGGGACATGTTTCATTCCTTCACATTTTTATAAATGTGAGTTGAAATTGAGGATTAGTTTTAATTTAGAGAAATTAAAACGATAGCGCGAATTCATATTTTTTAACCAGAGATCTTTGAACTATTCGATTTATCAAAGTGTGAAGGTTTAAGTTTCCCAATTTAATTACACTTAATTGAAATTTTTCTATTGAAAAGTGATAAAAGCTTCTATTTTATATGTGCAAATTATTGAGAGTTTAAATTAAAATTTTCCTAATTAAAATTGGTTTAAACTTTAATTTAAATTTCACTAGTTACGAACACTTTTGTACTACAAAACACGCATCATTGAAGAGATTTGGCGGGTGATCCCAAGTCATGATCCCAGTACAGTCGGTCAGATGGTGTGATCGTCGCGAGCTCGGCTGTAGACGGAATAGCTCGGAAACCTGCGTGCGTTTTTAATATAGTCTTTTAGAATTCTCGCAAATCCCTGTTGCAGATATCACTAGCGGCACTCATTTCAATACACATTCTTATTTATCTAAAATTTCTTACATTTCTTACAACTTAGGTTACTTAAAATTCTGACTTTTGACTATACGAGGTGTGTTCAAAATGTAAGGTGACTTTTCAATTTTCGCGGGCTACGTACATTCAAGTTTAAAATTTTTTGTTTTGTTGTGTTGGTACACTCGTCACGATCATATGTTCACAGTTTTAAATATAGCTCGTGTTGTTTTTCTGGCAAAGGCAGAAAAGGTTAGAAGGGTTTGGTGTGCTCGGCGATTTTCTTCTTTCGAAAAACATGGAGCAGAGTTTGCATTAAATTTTGTGTGAAAAATGGAATCCAGTGCTCTAAAACTCTTGAAATGTTGACAGTTGCATACGGTGAGTCTACTCTGAGTAAGAAAAATGTGTATAAGTGGTACAAGCTGTTTCAAGAAGGCCGAGAGGATATCGAAGACGAACCTCGCCCTCGACGTCCCAGCACGTCAACAACAGATAAAAACGTTCAAGCAGTGGAAGAAATGGTATTGAAAAATCGCCGAATTACCATCAGAGAAGTTGCTGAAGATGTTGGCATATCGGTTGGCTCATGCCATGCTATCTTTTCGGACGTTTTGGGCATGAGACGTGTGTCAGCGAAGTTTGTTCCAAAACTGCTTAATTTTTATCAAAAGATCCATCGCATGACCATCGCTCAGGAGATGTTGAATGAAGTCAATAATGCCATATTCACCGGATTCGCCCCCAGTGACTTTTTTATTTTCCCAAAACTGAAGAGACCCATGAAAGGACATCGATTTTCAACGTTTGAGGAGATAAAAACTGCATCGCTGAAAGAACTCAAGGCTATACCACAAAATGATTTTCAGAAGTGCTTCGATGATTGGAAAAAGCGTTGGCACAAGTGTATTATATCTGAGGGGGATTACTTTGAAGGGGACAACATAAATATTGAGGAATAAATGAAAATTTTTTGAGAAAACCATAAAGTCACCTTATTTTTTGAACACACCTTGCATAGAATAAATAAAATATTGATATAGAAAGTCTCTAAGTGTAAAATTAAGGGTATAAAAAAGGTAATCGCACACTATCAGAAACCGGCACCCTGCATTTTTGTATTATTTGGGACCTCCTAAACATGAATTTGAAGAAAAACTGCGTTACACTATTTATGCATGATTTATGTATGTATGACAAATTCGTCAGTATATTTTACTCAAGTCTACTTCATTAGCATTAATTTATTGCTGTAATACTTTTCATAACTTGGGAAATTCCAGAATCTAAAATTTAGCCACATTTCAAAGCTTTTTAACTAACATGATAAATTTGGTTTATTTCTCAAACAATTGCATTTTTTCAAACCATCCTTAAATAATTTGGCACACCCATTCTTATTTTTCATCTTTCTACGAGATATTTAGGCATTTTTATTCATGATAAATTTTTTTATTGTAGTTGAGCACCATATGAAAATAATCGTTTATATAAATTATTTATAACAATTGAACTGAATCTTAAACCTAAAGTTCATATTTCTTCAGTATGCCTGCAACAATTCTGATAGCAACTCCTCTTAACTCCTTTATTCGGAAAAAAATAATAATATTCTTAAAATGTCCAAATTTGACGTTATATTTTTTTCAATAATAAATTGCGCAAAGTAAAGTTGAACAATTGGGCCGAATCGCGTTCTGCAAAATTTAATTCTGAGCACTTTCAAAAATAAAAACATCAAAATTGGTCAAGAATTGTAGGCTGTAGTTGATTATGAACATTAAAATCCCTATTCCTCCCACTGTGCGGCGGTTGAAATTATGGAACTTTCACTGTATTTTAATAAACAATTTGGAACATTTTATTTTAAAGTGAAAAGATATATTTATTTTTTAAAATTCTCTAATGGAAATATAAAAAATGAATGCGAGACTACTGTATTTTAATAAAAATTCCGATAGTTTTATGTTACACTAAGGCTGGAGAGAGAGAGTGATGGTAGACGGGTGCCTAGATGCCCTCCTCTCCTACCCAAGCAGCACTGCAGACACGAAATATCTGTTAGGGTGCTTGGGGCGACTAACTTTCCAATATAAATTTGTAATGGTGACTAGAATTTTTATTATTTTTTTCAGCATGTTTAAATTTGTTTGCAAATAATGTAATTCAAAGGAGATTTGTGCAAAATCTTTATTTATTTTACATTATTCAATATTTTAATATTACAGTTGTGCTTGACCGATAATTTGAAAGTTTAACAAATAATCCAAATTATACTTTAGCCTTGCTCTCCGAGATTATATGTATAATATATGTAGTCTTCTTCAATTCATCGCCAGATGCAGACAACGGATTGGTTTAGAGGTTTGAAAGAAGTCATGTAGGTGGCGGTCGCGTTGCCCTGCCACTCGTTCAATCCGTCTTTCGTCATAATTTCTTCCGTTGTCGCCGGGTGCGCACACGTTTAATTAAGCGACCGTT
>NC_046664.1:128060185-128065635 GCF_010883055.1 Belonocnema kinseyi | reverse complement strand
TTAGTAAAAGACCTGATATCTGCGTGTACACTTGTTTGAAAACCTATGTAAACCGCACAAAAAGTATCCGAGATACGCAACCGTTTCTTTTACTAGCACTTAGAAAACCACATGTATCGGTTGGATCTCAAACTATATGTAGATGGATAAAAACAGTCCTAGCCGAAGCCGGAATAAACGTAGAAATATTTAAAGGTCATTCAACAAGACATGCGGCAACATCAGCCGCCTATGCAAAAGGCATCGATATTGAAATCATCAAAAAAACGGCAGGCTGGTCTGCAGAATCAGAAATATTTGCAAAATATTATAATAGACCATTAGAAAAAGAAAAAACGAAAAATTCGCAAAGACAGTCCTACATGAACATTGAATGTAAGAGATCCAACATGTAATCAATAAAAATTAATTTCTTATAAAATAGTTAAATGTCAATATCGAAAAATGTCAAGTTACTCTAAAATACTACATATATTATACATATAATCTCGGAGAGCAAGGCTAAAGTATAATTAAAAGTCAAACGAACTTACCTGTAAGTGAAGTTCGATTATAATTATACTGAAGCCTTGCTCGAAGAGATTATATCCCACCCAATATCATAAAAAATACATTTTCATAAACACCTAGTATGCTGACCCACCCCTATAAACCCGACATTTTCCACTATTGAAAACAAAACTCTAAAACATATGACGAAAGACGGATTTAACGAGTGGCAGGTCAACGCGACCGCCACCTACACGACTTCTTTCAAACCTCTAAACCAATCCGTTGTGTGCATCTGGCGATGAATTGAAGAAGACTACATATATTATACATATAATCTCTTCGAGCAAGGCTTCAGTATAATTATAATCGAACTTCACTTACAGGTAAGTTCGTTTGACTTTTAATAAATCAGCCATTGAGAATGAGATTTCACATAACACTTTCAAGCTCAGTTTTTTTTAAATACCCATTTATCACTGGTGTATTTGAAATAAAAAAGTTATAATTACCTTCCATCTTGCCTCCCACTTATGCTTTTCTAAATATAAATAATGTAGTTCACTATTCTTAAACTTTGCTTTTGCATATTTAAAGTATTTACAACTGAATTTTTCGAATGACCTAATCTCAACAAAAACTTCTTGCAAACTGACGTCTGCAAACTTTCAACATTCTTCTCATCATCACTCACCTGTAAAACTTTTTCTTTTTTTACAGCATTCCTACAGTAAAATACACCTGACTGCTGTATAAAAAAATATTCTGCCCCAAAATATTACCTGTCTTGATGATACGCAGGTAGTTTGACGGTGAAAGCTGTAAACGCCAAACTAAACCCCGGCTTAAAGTCTTAAAACTTAGAGACTTTAAGTAACACTTTAAACTTAACATATCAACATAGTAGGCTCAAATTCAATTTCGAATATTGTATTTAACACATGTAATATTTAGTTTTCGTAGAACATATCTAAATTTATTGATATGGAATAGGATTCAGATTTTTTAATTATATTTCATTTCTGTAACGTATATTTCTACCTTGTGCAACAATGCACATTTGTACAAAAAAGAAAAACTTTGTATCATTCTCTTTTTAATTACATTTATTGTCAAAAAATGTAAAAATACTGAAATAAAATAATTAAAACTCTAGTCACTATTACAAATTTATATTGAAAAGTTAGTCGCTCCAAGTACCCTGTCAGATATTTTGTATCTGCGGTGCTGCTTGGGTCTGAGAGTAGAGTGTTAAGCACGCGTCTAGCACCACCCTCGCTCTCCAACCGAAATAGTGGTAAGCGCAAAACATGTGTGGCTGGCGAGAATTTCTCCAGCTTTGGCATGTCTGCATTAAAGGATATCTTCTTTGTTTTCTTATTCTTCCGTAGAAGTATACATAAATAAATAAAAACTATACTTTCTTTATTTATTTCTTTAAATTTAAATATTATTTTAATTATAATCAAGTGTCCAGTAAGACTTGTGTATGCACTGAAAGTGCGACGCAGTAACTGTAGCTTGAAAAGACCGCAAAAGTCCCCTGATTACGAATATCAAGGTCACTTTTTCGAAATTTGATGCGACAATTTTTGAAACCATTTTTTTAACAATTACATTATTGTTTATGATAAAATTTTTGTACAGTTATTTTCGGAAAGTTCATAGAGAAATAAAACTTGTATGTCCCCTACCGAAAGAAATCTCTGAGTTTTCATTAGCGAAATAGCCTGGCCCATTTGAGTCTATAAAAAAAGTCGATTTGAAACAAAATAGTCTCGGAGATAGTTTGAGAGATTTGGGTTCTTTTCAAGATCCTTTTAGTGGTCCTTTTAAAAGTGGTGCGACGGTAATATAATGTTCCTTTTTTATTCGTCACGTACCGGGCGGGCAGAGTTATTTACAGTAGTTGGTCGTGGCTAATCCGTTCTCCCTTTTTAAATTTCTCTTCAAATTATTAACACTTTTTCTTAATTGATGAATTTTCTCATTATACTTATTTTTAATTATAAGTTATATGCTGATTTACAATTTTATAGTTAAATTTAAAAATGTTGTCTTTTTTGGCGTATCTCATTCCATTTACGAGAAACGTTCTATTAATTCCAATTTTAAACATTAAAAAAAAGTTAGATATCGGAAGCCATCGAAACTCATAGATTCCTAAGATCTAATCTACTTCTAAATTTTAATCCGAAAGCTTAACAAAGGACACTTGAGCGTCGGCTACTCTATTCAGATAGCCTCTCTGCTTGTTTTTTATGATCGTATTCTTATTTCAATTTCGGAAAGGATATTTTAAAGCCTTCAGACCATTTAAACGAGCTTCCTGGACCTTTATAAATATCTACCTGAGTGCCTGCGGAGAATTTCTTTGAGATTCTTTGACCTAAAGAATTGTTAGTATATACTCAGATTCTTTTCGGTAGGGTCGTAAAAAATTTTTCATGCAACGACCCGTTTTTAAGTTTTTCGACGGAGCTACAACTTTTGTTAATATATAAGTGTTAAAAATGGTCCTTTTTCAACAACTACGCATACATGTTTTTTAATTCTTCATAAAAGACTTTGTGCACATTGTACAAGGTTAGTGCTATAACTTATGTACAAAAATCCTGCAAAAATCTTAATTGCGTTATTGTTAATAACAATTTCTCTAAACAATTACGGATATTTTATCTTGCTTTAGTTTTCGAACGTGTTTTCAACATTAGATACAAAACAAACAGGCCCTTATAGATTTTCTTTTAATTCAAATCATTTGTTAACTATGGCCTTATAAACAATTAATTGAAAAATAATGTTCGGTCTGTCCCAGGTGAAATTTTACAGTTAAGATTTTCGATGTTTTAAAGTTATGTTCCTAATGGGTTTCTCATAATCTTTTTCTCTGCCACCACTCTGAAAATATCCTTCTTTTGTCTATAACAATTGTTATCAAATAAATCCTAGATGTACATAATCTGCTCCTTTCATTCGCATTCCTTGAATCAGATGCAGAGAAAACTGTTATCTCTCTTATATTTGATCCTAATGCTAAGAATTGGTTAATTACGGCCTTATAAACAATTAACTGCAAAATAAGGCAGGCCAATGATTATGTTACAGTTAAGGCTGTTGGAACGGTGCGCACAAAAATGGCGAAATACATGCGACACTCCAAACTTACCAGTGGTCGATGATAATTCGGTTTTGAGCTTTTAAAAATGCACTGGGAATATTAAATCTGATTAATATGAATATTAAATTATTATTAATATTATGAATATTAAATCTCCCCCGTCACTGAAAAGGGTTCCATAGTTGTGGGATATGCGCTAGCTGTCTGATTTTTTGAAAAAAAATTTGGTAAAAGCTAAAAAATGAGAGTAAAGTGATTAAGAAAAATATCCGAATGGCGCTGATCGATCAACGTTGCATGATCGTACTACGAAGCACGTGTACTGTCGGTAAAGTTGGCTGCTCTTGGCGGGAATTTTAAATTAGAATAAAAATGCGATAAGTGTTCTTTATATTGTAATTTTTTTCTTGACATGTCTTACTTAGCTTTGGAATAGGAAAACTGTGGAAAGTGATAGAAGGATGCCTCCGTGAACTCGCTGAAAATAATTGAGAATAATTGTTCAAGTTAAAAGATGTATTACTTATTCATTTATTTACATATCTTGTTGTATGTAACGTGCAAAACACATATGGAAATAGCGCATTACGTAGAATCGCATGACTAATGTAAGTATTATATAGCCTATTCTCACTTTACAGAACACTAATAATAATCGCATAAATTTCTTATTGAAAATAAAAATATCTGCAGATTTTTGCAAATATTCAAAAACATTATAGGCACTTACTTTTTACAAACTATTTTCTACGCCCTGATTCGCAAAGATTCATTATTCTTAGATATCGAGACAGTGCACTCGGAGAGATTCAATGCAAAAAATTAATTGTTGTATTATTACTACTATTATTTAATTAATTAAATAAAATAATTTAATTAATTTAAATAAATAATTTAATCAATTAATTTAATTAATTTAGTTAAATAATTCATTTCATTTAATTAAATAATTCAATTATATTGTATGTATTTAATCTCTCCCTTTTACGGGTTTGAGGGCCACCGCTCCCTGTACATATATTTACAATTCCATCCTTAGTCTAACTTAACTACGTCGAATTTAGAAACCGTTTTCGCAGGAAAAATTTTGAAAACATTTGCAAAAAACTAAATTACCGGCGTTTACATTTTACAAACTATTTTCTACGCCTTGATTCGCAAAGATTCATTATTTTTAGATATCGAAACAGTACACTCGGAGATTTCAGATATCGAGTTTCAAGTTTTGAGAAGGAAATAAAAAGTAATAAGCAATTTTATCTAGTTCAACGTGTTTGCATTTTAAAAGAAAAATTACTTTTTATAACGCTTTTAGTGGAAATGTAGTTTGTAGAAATATAATTTCAATTGCAATTGGTAAACTGATTTTGAGTCTGAAGATTCATCTGAGAGTCTTTTATTTCTGTCAACCAAAATCTGTAACAGAACAGTTCAGGAATCATCTTAGAAGATAGATTAATGTAACGTTCTACAGGGTAGCCGTCCACTAACAGTGACTAATGTGCATTAATAATTTCACTAATGTTCTTCAGAATCCAAAAGAATTTAAAAGTATTGAAAAACAATAATTTAAAGCTGAATTTAAAGAACCCATGTCATTTGAAATCAATTCGAATATATGAAAAATATCCATTTCATTCAGTATGTTTGGAAAAAGTATAGAAAAATTAAAGGTAATTAAAAAAAATGGACAAAGTGCCGAAGAATCTTTCAACCCTGACCAAATACCTCACTTCCCTTTGACATATACCGTTGGTTATAATTGGCAGCAGACGTAAGAACCCTTTATGTTTCACCCCTGTAACTTTCACTTCCATGTTTTCCTACCAAGTATCCTTTT
>NC_046664.1:128053680-128060085 GCF_010883055.1 Belonocnema kinseyi | reverse complement strand
TAGCACTGTTCCCTTCCTTTCCCCCCACGAAGCAAAATATCATTTACAACTCCTCTTATCCCCTTTCCCCTCTTTGAGTACGCCGGAGAACGAAACGTATCACCTTCAATAATTTTGTTCCAATCCATTCAAAATTTTATATAATCTCGTACAATTCCATAAGATCCGAAGCTATTTTCTAAAATCTTGCAAAACAGCTTCAAATTCAACAGAAAAATTGTTTAAATCCCTTGAAATCATTAAGATCCTTAGAGATATAATACAAAATCCCTGAAATGTTGTAAACAAAGTCTCCGACGTTTATTAAACTATGCTGCAAACCTTTAACGCCCTTCAAATCATTAAGATCTTTAGAAAACACTTGAAAATTAAAAATGTTAAGTACTTTCAAAATTTCTGTACAATGTAAGTGAATAAAAATTGAAGTGAGTACTAACCAGAAGAATCTGTTGTCGGTAATCGATGACTTGTACCGGCCTTGAAGACTGAGGGTGATATCGCACACATTCTGCTATTCCAAGGACCAAGAGAAATAAATTGGATGCCATAAGCGTCCAAAAGTTTCAGGTCGCTTAGTTTAAAAGTTTCAATCCTGTAAGCGGCTGTGAAAAGGGGACAAAGATTCAACATTAGTGTAATGCTACCAAATATTTTACATACACTCTAGCAACTTATTTTCAATTCCACAAATAATCAAGCGGCAATTTTAATTTGAAGCCCTAAGAAATTCCTAATTTTTTTAAAATACAACATTTGGTAATTTATTTAAGTCACTAAAATCTTAGAAAATCTTGTGGAATAACTGTAAGCCTTTTAAAATTCTATAGAACCGTGCAGGTCCTATACAATCAATCCACGTTCATCTGGAATTCTAGGAAGTTCTTGAAAATTCAATTTTATTTATTTTTTTTATATACTTTAAACCCACTTCAAATAAATTAAAATTATTGAAATCAACTAGATATTCATTGGAGTGCTTTAAAGTGTCCGAAACCTAAAAATTGCTGAAATTCTTTGGAAATACATTGAAATGTGAAAATCGTTAAAATACTGCACAAACCCTCAATTATTGTAAATAAAATGTTTTAAAATTCATTCAAAAATCTTGAGAATCTTTAAATCCCTTAAAATCGATGACGTTCTCCGAAATTTTTGTGGAATGAGTTTGAATCTTTTGAAATTCTATACAACCTTACAGGTCCTATAAATGCAATCCACATTCAAATGGAATTATATGAAATTATTAAATATCGCATTTTCACATTAATTTATTATTAACTTATATTTATTAATTTTCACATTAAAAATCCCTTCAAATCATTAAAACCTTTGCAAATAACTTCAAAATATACTCTAAAATTTACAGTATTATTGCATGTAAATAAATAGAGGCCCAACAATGGTTTCAGTAATTCTAAATAATTTTATTCGCTCCACTCTCTGTTTTGTGTAATACACTTTCAGTCTTGGAAGCGGCTGTGAAAAGGGAAAAATGTTCGTTATGACAAAATCACATTACAAAAAATAAATTATTCACTTTTTTTCAAAACAAACACAATGTAATGCAATTTGAGGTTTTAAATCGAGGATGTCAACATTTCAGATTTTTGTTACATTCTATTTTACGTTACAATACACATTTTACTTACCTTCACAATTAGCACTTCATACTGACAAGCAGAACTGATCAACATTATTGCATTATTCAAAGACTCAAGCACTTTCAACAAAGATATTGAACAATCATTCGATCATTGATCGAGTTTTTACAGCTCTTCACTGAATGTTTAGGGGCGGCTCAAGCAACAAAATTGCCCGTCTTACTTTTCAATATAAAATTCTCCTCGAGCCCTAGCAGACCGAAGGAACAGAATGGAGCCTCTACAAAGTACATGTAAAGACCTCATTGGGTCCCCATTCGGTTCCTTTTTAAAAAAATTTAGAAAAAAACAGCAAAGTCAACTTTTAAATGGTTGAAATTTGGATTCTACGTTAAAATTCGCATTAGAAACTCACGGAGTAATCGCAATACTTTTTCTTGCATCGTTAAAACTTTAAAAAATAAAATACCTGTCATTTACATGGGACGAAGGCGACTTCAAGTGCATCTTCTTTTAGGAGCAGTTTATAAGCGTTCCGTCAGTAACTTTAAGAATTTTGTCTGCATGCTAGCACGCTGTAGAAACCTCAGACAACAACGCTGCGATGCAAGTGAGAGAGAACTTTATTTTTAAACTTCGCGCGAAACATACTACTTGAGCTATTATGGATGCGCTTGAAGGCACCTTCAGCAGAAGTTAATGACATTTTTAAAAATTTTTAACGCTGCAAAAAAAAGTATTGCGATTACTCCGTGAGTTTCTAATAGAGAATTCAACGTAGAATCCGAACTTCAACAGTTTAAAAGTTGATCTTGCTGTTTTTTTTTTAGTTTTTTAAAAAGGAACCGAATCGGGACCCAATGGGGTCAGTGGCGGACTGAGTACCCAGGGGCGCGGCTGGGCATCCAATATTGGGGGCGACTCCTAAAAAAAGGTCATCGGAGAAAAATTTTACCCCCCCCCCCCCCAGGATTGTCTTAACAACTTTTTGATTTTTTTTGAAAAATCAAAAATTCTAATTTTTATCAAACAAAAAAATAATAAATAAAACATTCTGTACAAGGTACACAAATAAACGTAATATACATTTGATATAATAGTGTTGAACGTATGTAATGAAGAGCAGTTCGCGTTTTGGAAAAAATCGAGGGCGAAGGACGAGATACGTGGAGAGAATGTGTTCGCTAAACCGAAGAAGCTTTAAAAAAAGATAATTCGCAACATTAAAGATTACGAAAAAATGTTAAAATTATAATAAAATAACCATTATTATGGTAAAATATATCAAAATATAGTAATATTTCACAATTTCGAAAATAATGAAATATATTCTTTGATCCGAACTCTTGAAATGTAAGATATAACTTGTTTTAGAGAAAGTTTGGACCAGTAATTAAATGAGTTGATCCCTTTCATATTTGTAAGCGAAAATGGAATCATAATTTTTACATAAATTAGTTAATCTGGAAACTCCTTTAAGATACGCATAGGCGCAATGAAAAGTTTACATACGTACAAAATTTATATGTTAGCGAGCGCCCATAAAAAATGCATTTAGCTGTCCCACACATTTTTAATAAATAAATATATTTTGGATTGCATCGGAAACAAATGATTTTGAAATTCTGCAATGCAGTTGATGACAAGAATATTCCTTTCACTTTTACAATTTTAATATAAATAATTTATTATTTATTTTAAAAATATTTTCATTCATAGAATCCAAAACATGCATTAGGGAATTTCTTAGGAACACTATGGGTGAAAAGAAATTGGAGGACACTTTTTACTTTACTAACGAGGAAACAAGAAACGATTGGCCGCGTTTCAATCGTATTTCAAGTCGTATGTAATGTGTGTCTTAAAGAGGAATGGCAGATTGCTGACGATAAGTTAGAGGTACCAGTGCATCAGAGAAGTGATTATTTTACGATTCACCAAAAAATATTTCGTTATTGATTAGAAAACGACGGTTGATCGTAATAATTCTATCGGGATCCTCTGCGCTTCAATATGCCATCTATTTTCTCAATGCGGCCAAAATTTGAACTCGCGAAACCAAGTAGGATTTTGAAGATGCATTTTAATTTGAGCTTAACAACCATTTTTTAATTATTTCACATAGTTTAAACTATTAAGTGTATGAAAGCAATTAAGATTTATTGGAAACGAAGTGTTACATATGTGCAATTTTCATCGTATACAACGAAAAAACACGATTTATGTTAAAACTGTTTTTGTAAAAAAATCATTTTTTTACTGTATTATATATGTTTAAAATAAAAATTATCTCTTGAAAAAAGGATCCTACTCCATCTTAACTCCATTGGGAATCGAACCATAAAACTTCGGATTTCCGGTCAGTTGCTTTTCCAATTAAGCTATTAGAGGGATTAAGATAATTAAGATAACTCAAGAAAATAACGCCAATTTTTAGCTAGTTGTTAATGATACAAGTAATTATTTTTAAATTTATCCGCTATATCATCAGAGATTGTACCTTACCAACAGTAGATCAAACCTCCAAACTATGAAGGCAGAAAATCTACACAATATCGTTCAAGTTAAGAATCTTCAATAACAGAAAATGCTTAACCTCTTAATAAGACTAGATGGAAAATAATATTTTTCAAATTGAAATTATTTCTTGAAAAAAGGAGCCTACTCCATCTTCACTCAATTGGAAAAGCACCTGACCGGAAATCAGAAGTTTTGTGGTTCGATTCCCAATGAAGTGAAGATGAAATAGGATCCTTTTTTTCAAGAAATAATTTTAATTTGAAAAATATCATTTTCCATCTAGTCTTATTAAGACGTTAAACATTTTCTGTTATTGAAGATTCTTAACTTGATCGATATTGTGTAGATTTTCTGCCTTCATGGTTTGGAGGGTTGATCTACTGTCGATAAGGTAAAATCTCTGATGCTATAGCAGATAAATTTAAAAATAATTACTTGTATCATTAACACCTATCTAAAAATTGGCGTTATTTTCTTGAATTAAGAGTTTTTATTTTGATCCCTCTAATAGCTTAATTGGCAAAGAACCTGACCGGAAATCAGAAGTTTTGTGGTTGGATTCCTAATGGAGTGAAGATGGAGTAGGATCCTTTTTTTCAAGAAATAATAATGTTAATTTCAAAAATATTATTTTCCATCTAGTCTTATTAAGACGTTAAGCATTTTCTGTTATTGAAGATTCTTAACTTAATCGATATTGTGTAGATTTTCTGCCTTCGTGGTTTGGAGGGTTCATCTACTGTCGGTAAGGTACAATCTGTGATGATATAGCAGATAAATGTAAAAATAATTACTTGCATCATTAACACCGAGCCTTAGCATGACATAGGGGGCGCCAACCAAGGGGTGCGCAGTCGGGAAATCCCGGCTGCACGCCCATGTCAGTCCGCCACTGAATGGAGTCTTTAAGGGTACTTTGTAGAGGCTCCATTCGGTTCCTTCGGTCCGCCAGGGAGGTAAAAATATATATTATAAATTAACAACCAAATACCTACCAGCTTCAGAGCTGTTGCAAAAACTTTTTATTTGTATCCAATAAAAATTATTCAAAACAATAATCAACATTTTACCACTCACAACATTTTTTGTCATTAGTTCAATTCGAAATTTGTATGCTATTCTTCTTTCATACACATTCCTTTTCATATTACTACCATTTTCACACAAACAATAAAAATTTTCAAGCAGATTTTTCATTGTCTTCAAAGTGAATTTCAATGCGATGTTTACGTGTACGGTGCTGGAAGGGACGAGCCGAGTTCATTCGCTAAATCCTACCATAATCTGAGTCACAAATCAGGTGGGCCATTATGAGATTGAGAAGCGTATTCTTATTCACCACACCTGACTGGGTTCCTTTTTTACATTCCCTGCAAAAAACGTCTTATTGAAAAGTATTTAGAAGTATTACGATTTTGAATGCATTTGAATTCTGCTTTCTGATGCGGAGAAAAGATTTCAAAAGTATTGGTTCGAATTAAGCATCACCCTGCTGAATGCGAGATGTGAGTGTAGGAGCAGTGTTGATGCTTCCGAATCCAAAGTATTGGATGGTGTTAAAGGCAGCAGTTCTGAATACGAGCTGGTACTGAGAATTAGGAACGAATTTTTCGCATTAAAAAGTATTGGATCGCATTAAGTACGGTAGCAACAAAGGCGGCTTCGTGCGGAGAATTAGGTATCGTAAATGCTTCGTATTTGAAAACGATATTAATGCGTAAAAACGATCGAAAGTAAAATAATAATAATAGTCTCTTTTTAAGTCCGTAGCGTGTTGTAAAATAGATTTGACTGATGTAATTTTTTTCTTACTTATATTTTTACGTTTTAAACGTACGACTTCTTATGTTGCGATATATATTTATATTAATTTCGAATGCTTTCATGTACTATATAATTTTATGTATAATGTACATAAATTGTCTAATAAATGTAGTGTTCAAAGTCAATAACGTTCTATTTAACATCAAAAATTACTACGTAAGATAGGGGGGGGGGGGTCACGAAAATCTTATGGTACCTTACGTGAAGGGAGGGGGGAGTCGAAAATGTGTAAAAAGACACTTACGTTATTTGTGGACGGCCCTAAGTACAAGTATGAATAGACACATTTTTCAATTATACATATTTATTGAAAGTAATGTAAAAAGATAAGCTACATTACATCTCCGGCAATTCTCAGGATTACGAGGGTGGATTGATAAGTTTCCGGCCTGACCAAGAAAAACAACGTTTTTAAGAATTTTTTTTTTTTATTTCTCAACATAATCTCCTCCAAGGCTGA
>NC_046664.1:128051416-128053580 GCF_010883055.1 Belonocnema kinseyi | reverse complement strand
CTTTATCAGGTGTTATGAGGGCATCACATAACTCCTTGAAGCTATTTATATTTTCTGAGTCTTCGTCCAGTCTATGCTGAACTTCGTAGACTTCTCTCCAAATAACTTCGACCTCCTCTGGTTTGGGTGGGTGTTCGACAGTAACTGGAGGGTCTTGGAAGAGTCGAAATGGGTCAGAGAGAAACTGTTGATTTTCTCTGATCCATCTCTCCCTCCGCTCTAGACTTCTGTTAGCGTCAGATAGTATCCGTATTCTCTCAACAATATGCTGCCTGATGGTCAGCAGCTTTGACTTGTTAAGTGTGTGATAACGGGTCCGGAGTTCGCGGGCGAACTTTCGAACCTTGGCGGTAAAATTCCTGCCAGATGTGATGTAGTCAATCACACATTGAATGCGGGACACATACTGTCTTGCCCAGCCTATCTTTATGGCAAGTTGATGCATTCGACTTTTGGTCTTATGATCAGCCATTGGTTTTGTTTTACGGTTCGCATCAGCCAAAGCTCTCGCTGCATGATACACACAATAATTGATAGCCCAGAGGTCGGATTCACCGGAAAAATGTCCACGAAGCTCGTCATCCATTTCAGCCAGATCTTTAGGCTTGAGATAAACCTTGATGTTGATGTTTCTCCGGGTCGTAAAGCATCGCTCTTCATCTATTGGATGCCTGCCCGCGGTTGGTCTTAGTGTCGCCTCTCTTTCTTTGTTGCCGGCTTGTTCTAGCTGTGGTAGAGTAGGCGTTCCGCTTACATAGCCCCTCCACCGCTGCACCCAAAGGTCACGAGATCCCGCCGATCCATCGCATTGAATCCATTTTCATTGGCTCCCCCAGCTCTAGAGTGGTCGGCATTGTTGGCCGATCCATTGTCGTGAGCCCTGCGCGTTCTGTTGTTTTGAACCGCACTTACTACAACTATGTTTGGTGTTGTCATTGTTGTTCCCACGAGAAGCTAGGGAAAGGGGTTCGTCCATCCTTGTAAAGCCCCTCATGCAAGGATACCTGGGTGAGGTGTCTAGAACGGTGACTCTGGGATACCGGGCGACCTCTCAGAGTAAGCAGCCTTATCCTTGCATGAGGGGCTTTACAAGGATGGACGAACCCCTTTCCCTAGCTTCTCGTGGGAACAACAATGACAACACCAAACATAGTTGTAGTAAGTGCGGTTCAAAACAACAGAACGCGCAGGGCTCACGAAAATGGGTCGGCCAACAATGCCGACCACTCTAGAGCTGGGGGAGCCAATGAAAAGTGATTCAATGCGATGGATCGGCGGGATCTCGTGACCTTTGGGTGCAGCGGTGGAGGGGCTATGTAAGCGGAACGCCTACTCTACCACAGCTAGAACAAGCCGGCAACAAAGAAAGAGAGGCGACACTAAGACCAACCGCGGGCAGGCATCCAATAGATGAAGAGCGATGCTTTACGACCCGGAGAAACATCAACACTAAGGTTTATCTCAAGCCTAAAGATCTGGCTGAAATGGATGACGAGCTTCGTGGACATTTTTCCGGTGAATCCGACCTCTGGGCCATCAATTATTATGTGTATAATGCAGCGAGAGCTTTGGCCGATGCGAACCGTAAAACAAAACCGCATTCAATGTGTGATTGACTACATCACATCTGGCAGAAATTTTACCGCCAAGGTTCGAAAGTTCGCGCGCGAACTCCGGACCCGTTATCACACACTTAACAAATCAAAGCTGCTGACCATCAGGCAGCATATTGTTGAGAGAATACGACTACTATCTGACGCTAAGATAAGTCTAGAGCGGAGGGAGAGATGGGTCAGAGAAAATCAACAGTTTCTCTCTGACCCATCTCGATTCTTCCAAGAGCCTCCAGTTACTGTCGAACTATTCCGCACCGGGACCAGATTGCATCAAAACCTTCTGGTGGAAGAAGTTTTCTTCAACCCATCAGCATTTGGCCCGTATTTTCACCTCATATTTGAAGTCGGAAGCGCCGATTCCAGAGTGGTTGGTGGAAGGGCGCACAATACTCCTGCCGAAAATAGGCAACTTAGCTGACTCGAAGAACTACAGGCCAATAACTTGCCTGAACACGCTTTATAAGATATTCACAGCTATGCTAAATGATAGGATTGTTCGGGCAATTGAACCTGTGTGGCAAGAAATGTATGAACAACGAGGCTCAAAG
>NC_046664.1:128046104-128051316 GCF_010883055.1 Belonocnema kinseyi | reverse complement strand
AAGCAACCGACCGGCATGCGGAATGTTGAAAAAAACGGAACCGGAATTTTAAGTTACTTTTAAAATAAGCCAATCACAAACTTCACTTCCGAAATCCATACGTATCATGGGTTTATACATTTCAGAGTGGCGATTTATACATTTTTAGGCGATTAAAATTTAAATTCATGATTCAAAAGTTGCAAACAAATAAAAAAGTTATACATGTCTAACTGTGGATATTTTATTTCTCATGCGAAACTCTAGTAACTTATTGATGAAAAGACAAACTGAAACTTCTAAAAATAAATAACTTTAATTATGCCTAATCATGCGCATGCTCTTATTCATTCGCATTCAATAGCAATCAAATTAATTAGTACTCTCGCACTCAAAAGTTTTAAACTTGCTATAATCTTCCTCTCATTCATTCGCACTCAATATCATTGCAATGTATGCGAACGCTCCCATTACAAAGTTTTCAGTTTACTCCAAACTTTTCTGTCTTTTAATCGCATTCAGTAGCATTCAAATGAAAGGGAAAGATCGCATTAATGAGGATTAAATTGTCTTTGGTTTGCTTCGGATTGAATAATACCTTAATGAACGGGAAATCCCGCATTGGACAGGACTAATTTACTTCAAATTTTGGTTTCGCAATTATTTGCATTCGTAATTTAGAGGCTATATGCGAAGTGACGTATTTGAAAGTTTTGGACTATCCTCCAATCCGAGGTTGTTGAAAAGCGGATTTCACGAGAACATCTCGTGAACACGAAACAATGCTTTTCAGTCTGACGTTTTTTGCAGGGTTACTCAATTACTTTTTTTGTTTTTTATTATAATCATATATGAATAATTATATTATAAAATTATAAGAACAAATCGTAATTCTTCCTATGACTTTAGTTTAAATTTTATTTCAAATTGGATTTCTTTGTTCCTTTTTCTCTCCTACATTTCATTTTTATTATCCTTTTTTTACACGGAATTAGAGTAGTTTGATTATATTTATTATGTATGTCCAATTTCATTTATCCCATGTAATAATAAAGTTTTCTGGAATATTTTCAAGCTTTCTAGACACTTAAAAATTTTTAAGGTTTGTCATATGATGCTGAAAAGCGCTAGCTCTGCTAGAATCGATTTTCTTTTGTTTTGTCACTTTTCTTGTGTTACGTTGATTCGGCAAACAGTTTGCATTGGAATCGTGGTAAACAAAGTTCGTTTCGGTAAATTAGAAACGGAATTAATTTTAGAACGGAAATCAATTCTTTTTTATCAAGTTAATTCAGTTTCGTATTTATTCGTGTTTTTAAAAACTTGACGATGGATGACGGATTTGTTTTTCTTGATTGGATGAAAAATCCGAAGAGTTTAAAACTAAGTAATTGCCGTTTGTCCCACAAAGCAAGAGGGCAGGCTAGGTAACTTCACTTAATTTGTCTTTGTTCGCTTCTTCTTTATTAGGTATTTTTATTCTGCAGTGCACACTCCTACTCAGGGTAAAATTAAAATATCAGATTCGGCTCAAGTCTTTTCAATAAACGTGATACCCAGGAAACAAAAATCCATTCATTTACATTTGAATGGGTTTTGAGGTCTTCTGAATTGCGTATCTGTCACTGGAATTCCAGATAGCCGCCCATAGGTTAAAGTGAGTTTTGAATGAGAAATCAAAATTTTTAATCGGCCACGTAATTTTTTTCTCGGACACATTCAGTAGCGATTATGAATCAGCGTTAACCGATAGAGGAACAATAATTCCGATAGAAAATTATTAATTTAAATCAAAGAAATTTAATTAAAATAGTTAAAATTATTTATTAAAAAGTAGTTCAATGGGCAACTTTTAAGAAAATCCTGACATACATGTAGTCTACTTTTATTTACAGATTATTTATCTTCAGGCATTTTAATTGATTTTGCTGAACATTGTTTTTGACATATTTGCATCACACCACATCAGAATGTTAAAAATTTATTTATTTATTTAACATTTACCATATATGATTCTTAAATTTACAAAAACTAACACTCACGTTTTATCTTATCCAAATTACCTTTACCGAAAATGCGGGTATTAACATTCTAAGCATTTGGATGTGTGTGATGCAAATGGATATAAGTAAATTGCGGAGTTTGTTTCTAACACGTGGACTCCTTACAGTCATTAGCATGTGCACTGAATAAGTTGAATGTCACTGGCGCTTAATTTAGTGTAAATATTATAATTTCTGAACAGGATAATCTATTAAATCATTGTAAAATGAGAATTACAACTAAATAATCATTGATTTTATATATACATTGTCACATAAATTATAATATATTACAATATAATTGACTTTGAATTTCTTTAATTTTTGATTTATCAGGATTGTGCTATACAAATTTATTACCTCATACTTCTTATTCGAAAGAATTAATTCTTTAAAATTTTAATCTGCATATTCCATTCAATTGAACACAGCCTGAGGTAACCTACAATTGGCAGATTCACGCTTATTGAAAATTTCTATGTGCGCATCGTATTTTTACCATTGGGGGTGATCTTTTGAGAACTCCATTTCATATTGAATCTCAACGCATCATATGCACGTTAATGAATCGTAGAATGCTCATAGGAATTATTTCAGGTTTGTCAGTCTCATTTAACTCTATTCACTCACCATTGTTTCGAATGTGGAATGGCAGATCTAAAGAACCGCGCAGAGGTGACCGATTAAAAATGTGGCCAACCGATTGCATTTTTATTCTTTTAATCTGCAAATGACGGATACGCAATCCAAACCGATTCGCTTTCTATCGGTGTTTAATAATTGTTAATAATTATGTTCTTCACAATTAGCTGCCACGCTAAAATTTATAACATTCTTTCATTTTAAAAGAGATGCGAAAATTAAATCATAGGCAAAAACTTATTTTGAAGAATGAAAAAAAAAATAGAAGCCTTCTAATAAAAATTTTTTAACGTAAATTGTTTTTGGCAGGTTGCCAAGAAAGTGAAAGAAATGTTTTTACAACATTCATAGGATTCATTCATGACTGTTTTGTAAATATTCTAAAAGAACAATGAATTGTTTAAAATTATAAACGTCTACGAAGTTCATTAAAAAATTTAACATAAATGTTTATTTCAAAAGCACTAACATTTTAGATAACTATTTATTAAAGAAAAAAGATAGGGATATCATTGAAAATTTGTCTAGTGTTATTTATATGATAAAATGCAAATGTTGTAATAAAGTTTATATAGGTGAAACTGAGGGGAGATTAAAAACTAGAATTGCCGAATATAAGAGACAGTACAATTGGGAATTTAAATACAGGTTCGTGACAATACTCTTGCAATTCTAATTACTATTTCGATTTCGAAATCAGCAAAATTAAAATATTAGCTACTGAAAAAAATACTTATCAAAGATGTATTATTGAATCTATATTCATAAACAAATTTCGAAATATTTCTGTTAATTTACAAAATGAAATTTTAAATATTAATAAAATTTACCAAAACATAATTAATTAATGCCATCTTGCGGTCCAATTTTACAATAGGGCGAGGTGAATAATTATGCACAGTTAAGAAATCAATTGTTTAAACAATTTATGATTATTGTTAATCATAGTCAATTGGGATAATGTTCAAAGCTTGCTGGTTTTTTTTAAATGCTTAACTTGGCTTCGACTTTTGTTATAAAAGAATGATACATAAACATCAGAGAGAATAGTATTTTAAACAACCTTTGTCTTTTTGTGATTATATTTTTCTGAAATTAAATAGCCATATTTTTTTGCTAATTTTATGCTAAAAAAAACTTTTTTGCTCTTTAAACTTCAGAGAAAAGGGTGGCGGCGCTAGCAGGACGTACACTCAGCGCCGCCACCTAAAAAAACTCACTAAAAATTATTATAATGCAATAAACGATAAGTGGAGATTTTTTTGATTTTTTTGCTCTATGATGACATATATTACGTTTCCCAAAAAAACTACCTCTTAGTCTTACGCAACTGCCCCCTGTGATCAAAAGCGTTTTCAAAATGGAAAAACTACCTTCAACAATGTAAACATGTTTTGGAGCTTCAAATTAGTCACATGACACTTGAATCAAAAACGTTTTAAAAGTTTAAAAAACCATCTTGAACAATATAAAAATGATTTAGGACTCAAAATTAATAAAATGAAACTTGAAAATTTGCCTTTCATTATAATATTCCCAAAACTACCCTTCCACGTGAACGTATGCAACAGAACGTATATATGTATGAAAAAAGCATTGAAAATAATCAAACTTACAAGACACTGTTAGTCAATATTTTTTTCTTCTTTTTTGCTCTATGATAATATATAATGCGTTTCCAAAAAACTACCCCAAAGTAATACATACATACCCCTCGTAAACAAAAACGTTTTAAGAGTTAAAAAACCATCTTGAACAATATAAAAATGATTTAGGACTCAAAATTAATAAAATGAAACTTGAAAATTTGCCTTTCATTATAATATTCCCAAAACCACCCTTCCACGTGAACGTATGCAACAGAACGTATATATGTATGAAAAAAGCATTGAAAATAATCAAACTTACAAGACACTGTTAGTCAATATTTTTTTCTTCTTTTTTGCTCTATGATAATATATAATGCGTTTCCAAAAAACTACCCCTAAGTAATACATACATACCCCTCGTAAACAAAAACGTTTTAAGAGTTAAAAAACCACCTTAAAATTTTGATCTCCGATAATATATAGTAAGTTACCGAAAAACTACCCCTAAGTCATACATATCCTCTCCTCGTGATTAAAAAGGTTTAAAAGTTGAAAACCCACCTTTAAAAATGTAGACATGCTTTAAAGTTCAAAATTAATTACATTACACTTCAAAATTTCCCCCTCATTATCGTTTTCTCAAAAAACTACCCTTCTACGTGAATGTGGGCAGTAGAACATATATATGTAAGAAAAAACATAACAAATAATACAACTTAGAAAACACTGTTAGTTGATATTTTTTTCCTCTTTTTTTTGCTCTACGATAATATATCATAAGTTCCCGACAAACTACCCCTAAGTCCTACATACCCTCCCCTCGTCATCAAAAACGTTTTACAAGTTGGAAAACCACCTTGAACAAAAATGATTGGGAACTCCTAATTAATTACATGATACTTCCAATTTCTATCTCATTATAATATTCCCAAATTTACCCTTCCACTTGAACGTATGCAA
>NC_046664.1:128044415-128046004 GCF_010883055.1 Belonocnema kinseyi | reverse complement strand
GCATTATAAATAATACAACTTAGAAAACATTGTTAGTTGATATTTTTTTGCTCTATTTTCTCTCTCTAATAATATATAATACGTTCCCTGAAAACTATCCCAAAGTCATACATACCCTCCCCGCGTCATCAAAAATGTTTTAAAAGTTGGAAAACCACCCTAAACAAAGTAAAGATGATTTAGAACTCAAAATTAATTACATTACACATAAGAATTTCCCTCTCATTATAATATTTCCGAAACTACCCTTCCACGTGGACGTATGCGACAGAACATCTTCCGCTGGAAGATGTAATCAATCTGGAGTTCTAAATCATTTTTACATTGTTCAGGGTGGTTTTCCAACTTTTAAAACGTTTTTGATGACAAGGGGAGGGTATGTATGACTTAGGGGTAGTTTTTGGGTAACATATTATATATTATCGGAGAGCAAAAAAGATGAGAAAAATATCAACTAACAATTTCTTCTAAGTTTGATTATTTTTAATGCTTTTTTCATACATATTAATGTTCTGCTGCATACATTCACGTGGAAAGGTAGTTTTAGGGAAATTATAAAGAGGGCGAAATTTTCAAGCGTCATGTGATTAATTTGGAGCCTTAAATCATGATTACCTTGTTAAAGGTAGTTTTCCCATTTTGAAATATTTTTGATCACAAGGGGTAGTTTTGCAAAACTTAGAGGTATTTTTTTGGCAAACGTAATATATTTCATCATAGAGCAAAAAAAAGCAAAAAATCTCGACTTATCGTTTATCGCATTATAATCATTTTTAGTGAGTTTTCGTAGGTGGCGCACAGTGGGGAAAAAAGCACCTTTTTGGACAAAAATCGACCGACAGTGCAATTCTTAACAGATTTTTTAGAAATGACCGTAAGGCTACCAGTTATAACAAGTAACTGCGGATATTTTAATTCGACTTAACGTAAATTTTTTATTTAACAACAAAGTTACAACTTTTTGTTGCTAAACTTTTCCGTGATACCATTTTTTCTAAGACTTTCCAATTCATTAAAAAAAGGTCATAAATCAATTAAATTAGTAACTAAAAATAATTTCCAGTGGGTTAAAGTAACTACAAAAATTGTTAATAATGTTAGAAACAAATTAATTCACAAAAGTCATTTTTTCGTGATTCGCAATGATTAGCTAATTTTAACCCATAGCTTTTATGTAAAGTATCACAGATAATGATGTGCGCTTACAATAAATTAAGAATAGATAATAATTTCCAAATATTTAAACAATTTTTATAAACAAATGCACATTTGGACCATTTTTTCATGAATATGATTGATTTTTTTTTGCGGAATCAACTTGAAATGTCTTACCAAAGACACCTTGCTGTAATATTTTTCATAGTGATCGAAAAGTGTTGATTATTTAAACAATGTTCATAAACAAATGCACATTTTGACCATTTTTTCATGTATAGGATTGATTTTTTTCGTGGATTCAATTCGAAATGTCTTGCAAAAGACTCTTTGCTGAGTGCGTGCCCCATCGATACAAATAAGTGGTAGTCGGATGGAGCCAAGTCTGGTGAGTAAGCGGGGTGGGGTAGCGGTTGCCAGCTGTACGACTCAAC
>NC_046664.1:128040663-128044315 GCF_010883055.1 Belonocnema kinseyi | reverse complement strand
AATTTTATATCATTCCCATAAATGTATATTATTATAATTCATAACTTGCATTGGTTTCAAAATAGACGAAGTTTCATTATTCTATTTTAAAAATGCGCATTCTTCAAAAATATTTTTTAGTAAAGCACGAGATACATGATAAAAATTTAATAAAGCGCGAGATACATGAGAAAAGCGAAAAAGGAAAAATTTGAGAAGATCACAGAAAAAAGGTAAAAATAAAGAAATTTTTTATGAAAAATAGAGGATTGTATTTTTTTGCCGAAATTTATCCAATTTGGTTAGAAAGTGTAGTATACGGTTGAAAATTGGATTATTTTGTCGAAAATCCAACTTTTTTCTTAAAAAGTAATCTTTTTTTGGTACAAAGTTAATTTCTTGGTTGGAAGTTAAAGTAGTCTGTTAAAAATTCTAGACTTTAGGTAAAACATTTATATTCTAGCTGAAAAATGAATTTCATTGCTTCAAAATTTACCTATACGGTAAAAATTCATATTTTTTCAGTTGAAAATTCTATTATTTGATTTAAAGTCAAAATTCATCGTTAAAAATGCATTCGATTTATTACTGGTTATTTTAGTTTAAACTCTATCCCCTTTGTTACAAATTTTACTATTTAATTTTCTCTTGGTTGTGAATAAATTTTGTGAATTGACAATGTACTTTATCTTGGATAGAAAGTTGATATTTTTATTGGAAATTGACTTTCTATTTGAAGATTTTGTATTTATTAATTTTATTTATTATTTATCAATTTTTGTATTATGTTGAAAATGCTTCTTTTGTGATTAAATATTAATCTTAGTGGTAGAAAATGCATTTGTGTTGGTTGAATGTGCAACTCCTTGGTTGAAAATTCGTATTTTTGGTTGCAATTAAACAAGTTCGTTAAGAATTAAAATATTTCTATGAAAACGAAACTTTTTATAGAATATTAACTGTTTTGTTTTAGTATAACATTTCTGGCTTACAAAATTCAACCGTTTTGTAGATAATTTGTCCTTTTCATTTAAAAAGTGTGTTACGAATTGATGTGTCTTGTTGAAAACTCAATATATATCTCAAATATCTATACTTGCCTGTTTCTTTCATTTTCTTCCGTTTGAGACGCGGGCTGCGAGACGTTAGATAGACAGATTTTCGCTCAGGGCTTCCTCGCCCTCCAGCTGGACGGACTCCGTGGGCTCATCATCGCGCCAAACTGTCTCGTTCTCCTCGTTCCCCTCTTCAAGCTGAACTTCCTCGTTCGGTTCTGCGAGTATAAGAAATTATTTTCATGACAAAGGTCGTCAGCTACATTTCCAAGCTACAACCCAAGTTGAAATATCCGATGATATTTTCAGTAGGGATGACTTTTATTTATATGAATTATTATTAAAATATATGCATACTTTCGTCACGGTTTTTTTTTCTTTTTCCTCCGCTTTGGTGCGCCTCAGGTGCTGAGCCCCGGCGAAAAGAAATTTTTTTTTTAAATTGTAGGACCGCAAAGAGAAACTGCTATACTATCAGAGAAATCGTTTTCAAATTTCTAGTTTTACAAAGTGAATAATTTGTAGATAGAAATATTTAAAAATCGAGACCTAAAACAAAATAGTTGACTACTGCTGGACAAAAAACATGACTTTTTTAACAAAATAGTATCATTTTTTAACAAAATACTGAAACTTCCCATCAAATACGTCGAAGAAATTTGAACCTAAATAAATTAATTCTGAACAAAAAGTATATATTAATAGACTTATCGATTAAACGAAATGAACTTTCAACAGTAAAAGATCAATTTTCAACCAAAAAAGATGACTCGCGGGATCGACCACTTTGTTTTTTCGTGTACCAAGAATATATTCCCTAAAGAATATGCGCAATTTGTGTCGATTCATGTTTTGTCGTATCTTGTATAGTTTTGACCGTGAAATAGCAGTTTTGAATTTTAATTATTATTTGTGAAATCAAAATTTCGGATTTTCTAGAGCAATTCAATAAGTTGTTCTGATAATCTTGTACGGTGTTCACAATTTAACTTTCTTCTTTATCTGACTTTTTTAAATGTTCCATGTCGTTTGTTTTTCGGAATTTGGTAAACGCTATAACTCCTGTATTTTTTTGTTATGAAAAAAACTCATAAGGAAACTTATTATTTGGACGAATAACACACCTTCATCTGTCAATTTCCGTAGGACAATTAAATTTAATTTCCTTAAAGAAACTGATTCTCTTGTAAAGAAAGAGTACAACTATCACATAAAGCTGCTGGAAAAAGTTTGTACCTATTCCATTGGTATCAGTGGAATGAGTTTTGATATCAGCTTTTACTTGAAGTGTACGATGATTGATGGAAAGGTATGTAATATTCTAACTGGACGGAAAGCATCTTCTCGCTGCAATATTTGTGAAGTTGGATCAAAATATGTTAAAAACTTACCATATATAGCTAAAATTCCATGCAATGAGGCACATTATAAATTTGGTCTCTCGACGTTGCATGTCTGGATTCGTGTTCTGGAATATTTGTTACATGTTTCCTACAATATGGATTTTAAATAGTTTTCCGCAAGAAAAAAGGAAGAAAAGAAAATGAAAAAATCAAGAAAGGAACGTATTCAGATACAATTAAGATCCAAACTGGGTTTAACAGTTGATGTGGTGAAGCAGGGTTATGGAACAACAAATACCGAAAATGTTGCCTGTTCTTTTTTGGGAAAAGCTAAATCGGTTGCTGAAATAAACGGTTTGGATCAAGATCTGGTCACCAGATTCTACGATATATTACAAGTTATAACGTGCGGAAGGATAGTTAATTGTCCGAAATTGAAGACTTACTGTTTGAAAACCGCTGATCTTCGCATAAATCTTTATCCTTGGTATAAAATGCCATCATCACTACATAAGCTGCTTGTTCACGGAAGTGATATAATTTAATCTTTTGAGCTACCAATTGGTTGGTATTCAGAAGAATCGCAAGAGGGAAACAATAAGATATTTAGAAAAGTTAGAGCTAGTAACAACAGAATGCCTGATAGACAAATGACGAACCTAGATGTTCTTCATCATCTTCTGCACCATTCGGACCCTTTGATATGCAGTTATATAAAAGTAGAATCCAGGAAGATAAAACCTCTGTCAGAAATGGCTGAAAGCATGACAATCTCCAAAGAGTGAACTCGATTCTTACTTACTGAAGCATAAATGCCTACCTAAAAACGGCCCTTTTTAGGGCCACATGAGTCAAAAATGGCTGAAAGTATCACAATCTTCAATGAGTGAGCTCGATTCTTACTTACTGAAGCACGAATGCCTACCTGAAAACGGCCTTTTTCAGGTCCACATAAGTCAAAAATGGCTGAGAGTATCACAATCTCCAATAAGTGAGCTCGATGTTCACTCACTGAAGCACGAATGGCTATAAACAATATGACAGCAAGGATTCTTTTGCAAGACATTTCAAGTTGATTCCGAAAAAAAATCAAGCTTATTCATGAAAAAATGGTCTAAATGTGCAATTGTTTATAAAAATTGTTTAAATGATTATCAGTTTTTGTCACTATTCAGAATATACCAGGTGTATACATATGAAACCGGTATTGCCATCTAGCGGCCAGTAGGCACACTTGTAGGCACTGTCGGAACTTACCATTTGTGCTAATTGGCG
>NC_046664.1:128032000-128040563 GCF_010883055.1 Belonocnema kinseyi | reverse complement strand
TGAATTAATATATTGAGAATCTTTGAAATACCATGAAATTGTTGCATACGAAATTGTAATTTTGCGATTTTTCATTATTTTTTATGCTGTCAAAATTAGAATGTTTTATTTTTTAAGAAAATTCAAAAAGTTGTTATGATAATCTTTTAAGGCATTTAGAAATCAAACTTTTTCTTTTCTTGCCTTTTTTCCATATCATCCGTTATTTGGCTTAAAAGGTTCATTTTCGTGTGTTTTTGGGAATTTTGTAAATGCTATAACTCTAGTAATTTTTAATTTGATGAAAAAAGTCATTACGATCAATTGTTCGCTTTTTTAAATACTATGAATATCCGTACAGAGAATTTTTGAATTTTTAAAAAAATGGGTCTCAAAAATATTCAAAATGCGCTTTTTCGGATTCACGGGGTCTCAAAACTTGGTAATTTGACAAAAACTGGTGGAGGGTTGTCCAATTTTACACGTATCTAATACCTTCTTTGATGAGAATGTAAAAAAAAACATAAATAAACATTTGTTTGCTCTACTTTCGGTGAAAAAATGTTATCCATTTATTCTTGTTTAGCCTGTCTCGTGTGTCGAAAAATTTTATTTTTGTATTTCCAATGTTTTTTTTTATGAATAAAACAAAAATTACGTGTCCTAAAAAAAAGTGATTAATAACAAATTTGTACATATTTTTTGGGTGCACAATGTTTTATCTTTTTTTTTATCCAATCTTGCATAGTTTGACCGCAAAATGCAATTTTTTATTTTTTATAAGTTTTTCTGCGATCAAAATTTGAATTTTCAATTTTTCGAAAAAATTCAAAAAAGTTGGTATGATAATCTTGCAGGGCTATCGAAAAGTAACATTTTGCTTTTCAAGCAGTATGAACAAGTGTACAGAGAATTTTTGAATCATGAAAAAAGTGGTCTCGAAAATATTCAAAATGTGTCCACTTTTAGTATTTTCATCCAAAATGTCTGACTAACGAACTTGTCATTTAGCTTAGGACACTAAAAGAGTGTGCTAAAGGCAAATGTAATATATGAATTTTTTCAAAAGTTATCGCGCATATAGACAGACATACACACATACAGACAGACAAATTCATAAAAACCTGTTTTTCGGATTCAGGGGATCTCAAAACATGGACATTTTACAAAAACTAGAGGGGGGGGGGTTACGTTTTACAAAAATCTAATACCTTCTCTGATCAGAATGCAAAAAGAAATTCTCTAACATTTAGGACTGTTTATTTAAAACACAGAAAAAATCATTCTTTAATTGGCAGGAAACGTTCTACACTGACTCGCCCCCCCCCCCCTACAAACAGCAGCTTGTAGCGTAGCCGCACCCCTTCCCATCTGAAATTGATAAAGTACTTCATGGACGGCACTTTTTCCTTTTGTTCAACCTTATATATTATTCACAGCACTCCGAAGTCCCAGAAGCAGACAGACTCAAAGAAATGAAGGGGAGGAGGTAACTGACATGGGAGAGGGAGATCTCTCCCACGCCAGATAAATGAATGGAGAGATTATGGGGGCTGGGCTGAACAAGGAGGACGTCGAGGGCATAGAGGATGGCAAGGACGTGGAGGATGGGGAGGAAATAGACGATTGTGAGGAATGGGAGGATGGGGAGGACGTGAAGGATGGCGAGGACGTGGAGGACGTGGTGAGTGGGGAGGACGTTGAGGATGGGATGGAAGAACAATAAATATTAATATTAGTTAATAAAATGTAATATATAATAATCATGAGAAAAATAATAATTAATATTAGTCAATAAAAATGGCTATTTTTAAGAGAAAATCGTCTAGACTTTTCATTTTGTAATAAAGTCACCCATACTAGGTTTGCGACTTGACCTGGAAACGTACTTCATATTTAGTAACTCTTGTCGCTATTTCGACACTTATGAAATGTAAGAAAAAATTTCAGGTCAATTGAAAGACCGATAAATTCAGCATGAAATTGCAAAAAAAAAGAGAAAATCCCGAATTTTTATTTACTAAGAAACAAAATTTTGACTATTTCAATTTATTTTAACTTGCAAATGTAAATAAATGATTATATGAAAAGAAAGACTAATTCTGTGCTTCACTTGAAAAATTATTTTTTTTTTAAGACCTTCGTTAACAAATTTAAAGGAATGACCTGAAAGTGTCGTAAATTTAGAATGAAATCAGGATTTCAGACGATAACTTCCGAAAACCAGAAAAATGATATTGAACAGAAAAGGTCTAACGATATACATATATACGCAATTTCTTGTACCGTATTTATAGATCATTCAGCATTACCCAGGGTGCACCAGCGAGGAGGCGATCTAAATTACACCCCACCATTATTTGTTCAACACGTTAACTTAATTTGTATATAAATATATAAATTCTCTTACATTTTTAACACTGCACGAAAGTGAACGCACTGACTTGCGCGAATCTGAACGGAGGGAAGCGGGGAGACTTTCAGTATATTTTATATTTCTTAAAGCTTTGCTTTCATTACTTTCAGGCGTACATTGCCTGGCATCGCATTCCCGTACGCGAGTCTCAACGCAAAAACTCGCGCGAAACTCAACGCAATCACTTGCGAGAAACTCGACGCAATAACTTGAGCAAATCTCAAGGCAGGGGAATGCAAATAAGAGTCTAAATTAATATTTTACATATTTACATATGCTTGATTTGAGTACCTTTACACACAGTTTACCTGGTCCAAATATTAACGCAGAAACGTTAATATTATAACAGAATTTTCCTTTGCATAAATATTTTCTGCATCGCATTTCCATACGCGAGTCGCATTTCAACGCAGGGGAGTGCAAATAAGAGTCTACATTAATATTCTCCATATTTACATATGCTTGATTCCACCACTTTCACACAAGTTTGTCTGGTGCAAATATTAAAGCAGAAACATTAATATTATGACACCCCAGTAATAAGCGTAGAAAAAAAAATTAATATTTTCAGATTCCAGCGCAAAAGTGAAGATTGTTCTATTACTGTGAATGTGCAATTTTTCCATCTGCCTAATATGCCACAATAAGAATAAGATACCTCCTAAACTTATTTACTTCTATTTCCATAGCTACCGCCACACAGTTTTCTATTCTCCCAAAGAGAACGTGTTTTCAATATATTTAATTCCTTCTAATTGTACCGGTAACGCACCTCATAGAGATATTTTTTATTCCTCAGAAGTGGTCATATTTTGATTTTATTTAATTCCTTCTAATAAGTTCACAAAATATGTGTAATAAGTTGTTTTAATTCCTTCATGCGGAATGTAAATTCTAAAATTTTAATTCTCACCAATTCAACTCTGCCTCTCTAAAGTTAAAATTATTTAAATTCACACATTTGAATAGATTTCTTGGTTGCATCTTTTTAAGACGTTTAAATAAATTATCAAAATATAAATAAATATTAATTTGAATATTTTTTGAATTTATAAGTTATAAAAAGATTTAATAATGAAAAATAGGTTAAATAAATGCTTTCGTTAAATTTTACTGAGTCGATTGAGAGGAATAGGATTTGCACGTTTTCTGTTTCCGTTGGAGGATTTTTCGACGAAGGAAGAATCGCGTATTCGTAGGAATACAAATTCTTAATTTTTCTGAATTCAACGCTTGTTACCGGGACACTTTTTCTTTTGATAAGTATTTTCTGCATCGCATTCCCGTACGCGAGTCTCAACGCAAAAACTTGCGCGAAACTGAACGCAATCACTTGCGTGAAACTCAACGAAACCACTTAAGCAAATTTCAACGCAGGGGAGTGCAAATAAGAGTCTGCATTAATATTTAACATATTTACATATCCTTGATTTCAACACTTTCACACACAGTTTACCTGGTCCAAATATTATTAACGCAGAAACGTTAATATTACGACACACTTTTCCTTTTAATAAGTATTTTCTGCATCGCATTCCCGATTTGAATATGCCCGAAATATATCACAGCGTGTTGCGCGAAACTCAATGCATTCATTTAGGGCAATATTAATCATCTGGCCAAGGAGATTTCTTTTTTAAACGTTGAACTTTTGCTTCTATATAAAAATTATCTTCAAAATGATTTAAAATATGAAATTCAGTATCGGTTTCCGCACTTGGATGAAGAGCTGATACTTGGGGACTTACGTCATCTGAAGTTGTGCTTATGTCCGAAACATAATTTTGTATCAAGTATGAAAGCTTCTTTGCCTGGCGTTCAGTTCTACCCTTTTCTACATTGTAAGCATCTATTAACATATCAGTACGCCTCTGTTTGCCAGCCGGTAGGATATTGGACCCAGGGGATACTTTATTCTCTTTCATCGTGCTACCTTCACAACCTTTTTGCTGTTTGCGTGATCGTTCCAATTGGAAATTATCCTTTATTTCGTTTTGATTCCTTACCATGTCATCATTTTGTTTGAGCGGCTCGATAACATCAGCTTCATCAAATATTATCGCAGTTTCATTCAGATCTGAAACTTGAGGACTAAATTCCTCTCTAGTTGTAGGTAGGTCGAAAACTGAAGGTATGCATGTTTAAATCTGAAGGCTGGCACTGATATTCTTCAGGTCTTCATTTACTTCATTATTCGAATCAGTCATTTCAGAAACTTTTCTCTTATTTTTTGTTTGACATTCCTTTGATTCCGCATTTTTCTCTTTACTTATGTTTACAATAGTCTGACACTACACCATTATGTGAGCTTGCCCCAAAAATTGAGCTCATATCCGAAACGTAATTCTGAGTTAAAAATGCTGGTTTCTTTATGACGCGGTTCCGTCTGTCATTTTCTCTTCTTGAACTTATTTGAGCTGAGTTTACCTTTTCACCTTCATAACTAATAATACTTCCATCACTCATGTCATTGAAATCATTCATCAAACTCTCATCAGTCCTATCACTGATATCATTGGTATCACTCGTAACACTGTGTGTACTTCGAAAATCCAATCCCTTTTCTTTTTCAGTTTTCAATTTCTTGACTTTCTAAGCCTTTTTCAACGTAAAATCTGCGGTCTTTTGCAATTTCATCAACCTCATGTCTTCCTTCGCTGCCACGATACGTTGAGGATCTTTAATTTTCATGCTTCTATTTAAATGCCAGTAAATTAGTTCTGGCTCAAGACACTCCTTTACAAATGCGTTCAACTTATCTTTCATATTATCCTTAAAGAAATCATGATCTCTGCGTACTGCAATATGTCTATGGTCAACCGTAGTCCAGGCCATGAAGTTACATACTTCTCTTTTAGCTACTTCCAGTTGACCCTGTATTTGATAATAATACGCGTGTTGTTTGTTGATATGGTGGCAGCTTCTGTCAGTGAAAGCTTTTTGATCACTGTCATTCCTTTGTCGTAAGCATCCGTAAAGTCTAAACTTCTCGCTGTATATGGGCATTTTATTTCCACAAGATGACCAATTTTTGTAATGCCATCCGGAGAAGCTGCTAAGTCTAGATTATTTGCATAAATACATAAACCACATGGATAAATGTCATCTTCTAGTTTTTGTGCCAGCAGATTTCTCGCTTGTTCTTCATTATCCAGACCCCATTTCACAGCAGGTATCTTGTGTATATTCTTCACAATATTTTGGCATGACGTGTACGGCTTCATGTGACATACCCTGTGAAAGTTGGATGCTGTTAGAAAATTTTTTTATAATATCCTAATTTGCCTTGCATATTTTGGTCTTGAGTACGTTCTCTGATTTTCTCATGATCCCCGATAATAAGCGTAGAATAGAGAAAAATTAATATTTTCAGATTTCAGCGCAAAAGTGAAGATTATTCTATTATTTTGAATGCGCGATTTTTCCATCTGTCCAAAATGCCACCATAAGAATAAGATACCTCCTAAACTTATTCACTTCTATTTCCATAGCGATCGCCACACAGTTTTCTATTCTCCTAAAGAGAACGTGTTTTCAATACTTTTAATTCCTTCGAATTGTACCGGTAACACATCTCACAGAGATATTTTTTATTCCTCAGAAGTGGTCATATTTTGATTTTATTTAATTCCTTCTAATAAGTTCACAAAATATACGTAATAAGTTGTTTTAATTTCATCATGTGGAATGTAAATTCTGAAATTTTAATTCTCACCAATTCAACTCTGCCTCTCTTGAGTTAAAATTATTTAAATTCACACATTTGCATAGATTTCTTTGTTGCATTTTTGAAGACGTTCAAATAAATTATTAAAATATAAATAAATATAAATTTGAATATTTTTCGAATTTATAAGTTATTAAAAAATTTAATAATGAAAAATAGGTTAAATAAATGCTTTCGTTAAATTTTACTAAGTCGATTGAGAGGAATAGGATTTGCACTTTTTCTGTTCCCGTTGAGGGATTTTTAGACGGAGAAAAAATCGCGTACTCGTAGGAATACAAATTCTTGATTTTTCTGAATTCAACGCTTATTACCGGGTCATGTACAATTTTCGGCAATGTCTTGTTGTTTTCGTTTAATTTCTCTACATATGTTTCTGGATCCATATCAGGCTTGTTACATTTCATGCCATAATCTTCATCTGCGTTGCCTTTGCGTTTCGATCTTTTTCTTTTCTTTGATTTCTTACTTTTCCTTTCTTCATGATACATATTGATAAAGAAATAAGAAAACACACTCAAAAAAGCAAATCAACACAACCTACGAAAGAAAGAGCGAGAATAATGACCACCACCCTACCCTAGATCCAAGGTGTCACAGAACAAATAGGAAGAATTCTCAACAAACACAACATCCAAACCATATTTAAACCGCCTGCGAAAATAGAACAACTACTAAATAACCCTAAAGATAAAAAGGCACCCCTCAGTGATCCAGGAGTATATAAAATCCCTTGTTCTTGTGGCAAAGTCTATATTGGAGAAACCGGGAGATCGATGAGCCAGCGTATTAAGAAACATGAGAGTAAGGTCAGGCTAAAACATTTCACGCAATCAGCACTAGCTGAACATCATATCGAAACAGGACATAACATTTTATTTCATGAAACAACAGTCATTGCAAAAACGCACAACAAATTTCCAACAAAACATAGAGAAGCAATAGAAATCTAAAACACCCTAATAACATCAATAAGGACAATGGATATAATACCAGTTCGACCAGTCCCCACGGTGGGGTGGTCTGGCCAATCACAGGCATCGTAGAAAGTATACCTAAGAACAACATGACCTGATACCTCAGTTTCAGGTCAGCCCTGAAGATGTGAACTGCAATGTTCACGAGATGTCGGCAAACAATTCGTAGTTTTTTACACGAGTGAAACCCGAAATACCTCTTTTTATCAAAGTTTACTCTGTTCGTCTGAACGTTTCATAAGTTTTTGAAGCTCTTTCTCAACACCTGCACTCACATTTTCCGCTTAAAAAATTCAACTTTTTGTAGATAATTCGTCTTTTCGACTTCAAAATTAAATAATTTCGTTAAAAATTCATGTATTTTGTTTAAGATTTGTCTGTTTTGTAGATCATTAATTTTCGTGGTCGAAAATTTATCTTATTGATTTACAGTTTAACAACTTTGTTAAAAATTCATTTTTTCTATTAAAAATTATTTTTCTTTATCATTGAAAATAATTTTAAAGACTAATATCTATTAATTCTTTCATTTTCAACGGATTCAGAATCATCTTGTCAAATCAATTATTTTTCCATTTTTAATACCTTAAATTTAATTTTAAACATTTTATTTAAAAATTCGTGCAATTAAAAAAAAATCATAATCGAAAACAAATAAATTAATTTTCTATCAAATAATTCGTGTTTTAACTAATATAATGTACAGGATAAAATTTCAACCAAAAATAGAATAGTCCAAATTCCAGATAAAAACTGTGATAAAAAATTGAATTGAACAAGAAAAAAAACGAATTTTCAACCAAATTTTTAAATTTTCAAGGTAAAATTTAAATTTTCGACCAAGAAGATAATGTTTTTTATAAAAAAAAAAGATTTTTCAACTTAACCAATATATACGATTAATTTTTAATCAATCATATAACAGTTAGATTTTCTGATAAAGATAAATAATTTTTAAGAGGAAAAATGAATTTTCAACAAATTTGCTGCATTCTCTACCAATAAGATGAATTTTGGACCAAGAAAATTAATGATCTACAAAACAGACAAATCTTAAACAAAATACATGAATTTTCAACGAAATTATTTAATTTTAAAGTCAAAAAGACCAATTATCTACAAAAGTTGAATTTTTTAAGCGAAAAATATGATTTTTCAATCAAAGAGTTGAACTTTCAACCAAATAGTTAAATTAGTTAAATTTTCAGTTTCAAAAATGTATTTTCAACGAAAGAGATGAACGTTCAAAGACAAAAAAATACATTTTAACAAAGTAGTTGAACTTTTGATAGAAAAGAGGACTTTTTTACAAAATAGTTACACTTGCATCAAAATAATTTAATTTTCAACCATATAATGGAGTTTTTATCCAAACGAGATGAATTCCAAAACCGCCAGTTTCTTTAATTTCTTTCGAATGCGGATCAAGATATAAATAAGACTATTATAATGTAACATAATTAT
>NC_046664.1:128014496-128031900 GCF_010883055.1 Belonocnema kinseyi | reverse complement strand
AAGCAGTTAGCAGATAGAGATATGAATAAAACCGCCGAAGTGTTCCGACCGACAATCGTGCACCTTCGATTTTTCAAATTCAGAAGAGGAGAAATGGGTTGCGCGCGCAACCCAGTCATGTACATCGTCTCCTACTATAGTTCGCACGGACAAGACCTGCGATAGTATTGGAGTGAACGTCGTTTCAAATCTGGGATCACTACGCAAGCAACGCGAATAAAAAATCAGATTCGGTAAATGTAGGATTTTCTTGACAACTGTTATTAACAAAAGAACGATAATTTAAGAGTGGTGACAGACACTATTTTACAGTTAATCGCTTATAACGCCATGGTTAAAAAGTAATTTAGGAAAAAATCTATCAGGGACAAAGTTTTTGTTTAATATCTCATTTTAAAAACAAGTTTAAATACAAAAGCTGTATGAAATATCCTTATTTGTTTATAAAACCTGTTATTTCCCAAAAAACAATTGAGATTTTTGTAAAACAACAAAAGGATTTCCAATCAAGATAATTTCCCCAAGCTTTCCTTACAAAAGGTATAGCATCCAGTGTGTACAATGTAAATTAAGTGTTCAAAGAATTGCTCATGTAGTTGTTCTAACTTGAAGAGATGTCGTTGCATAAAAAATTTGTTAAGGCATAAAAGTCTTCTTTCTCCATGAACTTTTCGAAAATAATTTTAGAACATTTCTATTATCGAAAATAGTTTAATTATTTTAAAAAGTTGTTGCACCAGATTTAAAAAAAGTAACCTTGATATTAATAATCAGGGGACTTTAACTGCGACGCAACCTTAGTGCATACAGAAGTGTTAATGACTGCTGGATTATTAGTTAATCCTGCGATAATTAATTAATTAATCAAAATTAATAATTTGTTTTTGTAATAGGGTTACTATTGTTAATAAATTTTTTATTTGTATACTGTCGTTGTTTTCATTTCCTTTTCCATTCGATAAATTCTTCACCCCAGTGAAGCATAGGAAAAGGCATAGGTTTTGCATAGGCAAAATTAATTAGAAATTAGTTTCATTGAAATTATTCGTAATGAAAATCTGTTTTAAATTTATTTTACAAATCCACGAACTAAAGTTATGTAATCAATTTTGCACTATCTTTTTGTAATTATATATAATAAAAAATATATTATTAGTTACTCCCATGGTTTTTCCAAATTTATTTTTTGCAAAAATTTTAGTCGCAGAAAAAAATTCCGATTTTTTTCTGGTTCGCAAACATTTTTCACGGTCAATGAATTTAAAAAATTTGAACTCTAAAGCTACAAATTTCTCCATTCTGAGTAATAAAAACTAAGCTACAAAGTTTCAGCTCGATATTTTATTTAAGAAAAAAGTTCTTAGGTTCAAAAAAACATTCAGTGAACTGAAAAACTGTGGTCGGTAATATAGGTATTTAGCTGTGTCACATGCCCTTAAATTAAAAGTTAAATTATTCTAATTTAAAATAGTTTATAAATCCTGAAAAATCTTGTTCTTAATCTTACACAATATAAATATTTCCTTAAAATATTCCAGATTCATTTTTGATAATTTGTTAAACCATTTATTTTTTCAACTTACTCGAGTTTTTTCTAGGAATAATAGATGTTTCAAATTTATCATACATCAAAATTTAGGAATTTTACTTCTAAATGACTTTTTTTGTAATAGCTAAAATAAAAATTATAACGTTAAAAGTTTAGTTTTTTGTTTAGTTTTGAATATTTGATTTATAGTTAGGAATCTTAATTGAACAGTGAAATATTTCTAAATATTAAGGGCATGTGATACTTACAGTTTCCCCGGCTCTTTTTCCACAAAAAATGAAAATTTTTAAAAACTGAATTCGGAGATGCTATAAAATATCATAACAGACGTCCCCGGACTATTTTTTAAGGGATAATAACAAAACAAATTATTGTGCTAAATAAAAATTTTATGTATATGCATTATTTTGAGGTTACGTCGTTTTCCATCTCTGCCTTATCGATAACCACTTTGTCATGTGTTTTGGCATATTGGGGGTGTTTAAGCTTCAATTCTCTGCTCAGTTGCAACAGTTCCCTGGCGGACCGAACGAACCGAATAGAGCCTCCACAAAGTACCCGTAAAGACCCCATTGGGCCCCCATTCGGTTCCATTTTAAAACACTAAAAAAAAACAGCAATTAATAAGCGCTCCGTCGGTAACTTAAAGAATCTTGTCTGGCTTTATTTTTAAACTTCGCGCGCAACATACTACTTGAGCTATTATGGATGCGCTTGAATTCACCTGCAACAGAAGTTAATGACATTTTCTTTAATTTTTAACGCTGCAAAAAATATATTGCAATTACTCCGTAAGTTTATGATAGACAATTTAACGTAGAATCCAAATTTCAACAGTTCAAAAGTTGATCTTGCTGCTTTTTTGAGTTTTTTAAAAAGGAACCGAATGGGGACCCAATGGGGTCTTTACGGAGACTTTGTAGAGGCTCCTTTCGATTCCTTCGGTCCACCAGGGTTGCTAGTGATAACGTTCTCCATTGATAGTTTCGTTAGGCTGGAGTAACTCGTAATAGATTACTCCGAGCTGATCCCACTAGATGCACAACATTAACTTCTTGCCGTAAATATTCGGTTTGGCCGTGGAAGTTGGTACATGGCTGGGCTTACCCCACGATTTCCTACGATTTGGGTTGTCGTAGTAGATCCACTTTTCATCGCCCATCACTATTCGATGCAAAAAACCCTTTCGACTTTGTCTTTGGAGAAGTTGTTCGCACGTGAAAAGACGGCGCTCGACGTCTCTGGGTTTCAGTTCATGCGGAACCCGATTTCCTTGCTTTTGTACCATACCATTGGTCTTGAGGTGGTGTGAAATCGCTTGTTGAGTCACTCCCAATCTCTCTGAGAGCTGCTCTACAGTTTGGCAGTGGAGCCATCTCTTAAAAACGGCGGGAACTTATTTGTATACCCAATAATTGTAAAAAATTTGCCATAGTTAAAGAATGACATTTTGAACATTTGTGCTTTATAGGTGAATTTTAATTCATGATTTTTGAACATCCTTGACTATGTCTGGTTTCATTGAAACTTTTTTCAAATTCGTGAATTTATTTTCATTTACTCCTTATTATGTATTCTTTATGTATGTATTCTCCTTATGTCGTTTGTTCAAACACTTATTTTTTATTTTTTTGATGTCGTTTTTTATGAATAAAACAAAAGCTACCCTTCGTATCAAAAAGTAATTGGTAAAAATTGTTGGATCTTCTAAGGTGCACAATTTTTTATTTCTCTCCTTTTTTTCGCATCTTGCACAGTTCGATCACTAAATTAAAATTTGGATTTTTCATTATTTTTGGTGCTTTCAAAATTTTAATTTTCGACTATTCAACACAGTTTGAAAAATTGTTATGATAATCTTGTAGGGCTTTCAAAAAGCAACGTTTTTCTTCTCTAGATTTTTGTTTCAAGTCTCGCGTTGGTTAGCTTACAATTTTCATTTTGGTATTGTTTTTTTAATTTGTTAAAAATGCTATAATTTTGGTAATATTCTTTTTATTAAAAGTAGTAGATACGATAAATTTGTCGAATTTCTAATTATTACGAATAGAATGCATACAGATAGGCAAAACACTCGTAAAAACCTGTTTTTCGTGTCCAGACGTAAAATTTTACACAAATGTAATTCCTTTTCTGATGAGAATGTAAAAAATATCTGTACTCTGAGTACTGCCGTGATTTAAAATGTTGAAGATTTGGAATTTCAAATTATTCAATTTTCAAGATTTATATTTTAAATGCATAATATGAAACTTCCTTTGAATAGTTCAATTTTGGAAGACTTACAATGGAAAGTTCTTGAATTTTAACGATCTGCAATTTAAAACTCTTCAATTTAAAATATTTACAATTAGAAACTCTTGAATCTTGAAGGATGTCTAAATAAAGAAAATGAAAATAAATAACAATTAAATAAATAAATGAATTTAAATTAATTAATTTAAATCTAACAAATTTTTAATTAAAATTAATTAAATAACAAAATAAAATAGAAATTCATATAAATTGTCATGATTTTGATGATTAAAAGTCAAGAATTGTCAAATCTAAATCTTCCTAATTCATGAAATTTGACATGCATATCATGAAAATTAATGAATTTTAAAACATAAAACTTTTGTAATTTTTATTTATAAATTTTTTAATTTACATTTAAATCTTGAAGTTATACTTACAAATTCAGGAATTTTCAACATATAGATTTCCAAATTATTTCATTGTTTAAACTTATATTTCAAAGTATTGGTTTAAAAATTTTAATTAATTTGGGACCCAAAAAATCACATTTGAGAAATTTTAACGGGCATGTTCACCAAATCGTTCTCGTAGGCAAAGGAATTTACCCATGTTTTTTTTATTTAAAAATATATATATTTTAGCCTTTGCTCCGAGGGTTCAAAGTTTTTTGATTCAAAGTAAAGAAGTCCTAACAACAAATACAGGTTCAACCAACAGAGCAGTTATAGATTAATTAACTTATTATTACTCTGATATTCAACTGATTGTCAGTGACCGAAACGTAATAATTAATAAATTTTAAAATACATGCGGGAAATTCATTAGCCGAATAGACTAAAATATCTGTAGAAATTTCAAACTATACAAATATAAAAATACACACTCAATGATGTTAAAGAACTATATATCGATATTGCACTAAAAGTTTTATCTGTTTGAATAAAAATATAATATTGTCAAGTAAATAAATTGTAACTTATAAAAGAATATAAAAATATGAGAAATAACAAAGATATCTTTGGAAATAATCAAATAACTTTAGAAATATTACAAAGTATATGAAACAGCAATATAAACTATACATTTAATTTTCTCTCTGGTATCTATACAAATAAACATGTTTTACAAAGCGTGGATATTTAAAGTTCGTTACGAAATGTAAAAACGCTTTAATTGGCAATTTACTTTTAATTTAAATGGTTTTTGAAGGTATGCCGAGAGATGCTTACAGCGCTCCAAGTTGCTCTTGGCAAACTATATCAATTGGTCTATCTACGGGGAGCGGTGGGTAGAGGGGAAGTGATTTTTTTCGCGGGACCTTCCTTTGTGCTGCCATGTTTGTCGCGGGACATCAAAAGGTGGCGGACCTCCCCCCTCATTGCATCACCCCTGCAATAGCATGCCTAGTTCCTTGTTTCCTATGTCCATGCGCAAAAGTATTCCCTAAAGTAGCGGTTCAATTACTTTAGTAAGCCTTTTTGACCCCCATCTTAGGGGTCATTCACAAAAGACGTGATACGTTTAGAGGTGGGTGGGGGTCTGTCCAAGTATCATTCTCCATGTTAAGACCAATAAAGAAAGTACCACGCAGGGGGGGGGGTCAGAAGTTCCTGAAAAATGTTTCACGTATTTTGTGAATGGCCCCTTATCCGGCCATGTGAACTTATTTAATATTTTATAGAAATATAAATATTATTGGCATTCAAAAGCTCAGAGCTGGGCACAAAATACCTCAACTACATTGCTGAAATACATGTATTTCAGCGCAATGTAGTTGAAATACATCACGGGGAAAATACAATTCAGCTAATGTAGTTCAAATGCAACTACAAAATACGTACCAGTATTTTGAAATATTATTTGAAATACATTTTAGAATTGTATTATGTAGTTGAGTTATTTTGTGTATTTTCTTGAAAATGCTTTCTAATATATCAGCATATAAAAATTAGATTAAAAATCCCTGTAGTGTAGAGAGTAAAGAAGAAGAGAGAGAGGAGAATGTGATGGTCATGACAGGAGGGGCAGTAAATGGGACTTGGAGAGGGTATTGGGAGAGAGAAAAGCGAAAATCAATTGGGGGGTGGGTAAACACCACAATACGGCGCATAGTGCTGCGCAGAACCATCATGTGGCACATTATGCTGCACATTAGAGTTAGGTGATACACATGACTGCGCAGTAGAGTTCTGTGATGTAAATGTCTATGCAGATGAGTTATGTTATGTACATGGCTGTGCAGTTGAGTTATGTGATATACATGTATGCGCAGTAGAGTTCTGTGATATGCATGTATGCGCAGTAGATTTGTGTGATGTTCATGGATGCGTGTTAGAGTTCTGAGATTCGCATGGATGCGCAGTACAGCTCTGCGATGGGCTTAGTTGCACAGTAGAGTTCAGTAATGCAAATATCTGCGCAGTAGAGTTCTGTGATGTGCATGGCTGTGATGTAGGGTTCTGTAATGTTCATGGACGCGCATCAGAATTCTGCGATGTACATGACTGCGCAGTAGAGTTCTGCGGTACATGTGATTGCGCAATATAGTTATACGATTAGTGTCACTGCGCAATGGATTCATGTGATATGCATGACTGCGCAGTAGAGTTCTACGATGTACATAGCTGCGTAGTATAGCTGTGTGATAAGAAGGACTACGCAGTATAATTCTGTGACAATCGTGGATGCACAGTAGAACTATGAAACGATCGGTGTGCGCAGTAGAGGCCTACTTCATGTAGGGGTGTACAATAGACATTACGGTGGCCCAAAAAATCGCATTTGAGAAATTTTAACGGGCTTGTTGGGCAAATCGTTCTCGTTGGCAAATAAATGTACGAGATGTGTTCAAAAAATAAGGTGACTTTATGGTTTTCTCAAAAAATATTCACTTATTCCTCAATGCGAGGTGTGTTCAAAAAGTAAGGTGACTTCAATTTTAGCGGGCTACGTACATTCAAGTTTTAAATTTTTTGTTTTGTTGTGTTGGTACACTCGTCACGATCATATGTTCACAGTTTTGACTATATAGCTCGTGTTGTTTTTCTGGCAGAGGCGTAAAAGTTTAGAAGGGTTTGGTGTGCTCGGCGATTTTCTTCTTTCGAAAAACATTGAGCAAATATTTTGCATTAAATTTTGTGTTAAAAATTAAATCCAGTGCTCTAAAACTCTTGAAATGTTGACAGTTGCATACGTTGAGTCTACTCTGAGTAAGAAAAATGTGTATAAGTGGTACAAGCTGTTCCAAGAAGGCCGAGAGGATGTCGAAGACGAACCTCGCCCTGGACGTCCCAGCACGTCAACAACAGACGAAAACGTTCAAGCAGTGGAAGAAATGGTGTTGAAAAATCGCCGGATTATCATCAGAGAAGTTGCTGAAGATGTTGGCATATCGGTTGGCTCACGGCATGCTATCTTTTCGGACGTTTTGGGCATGAGACGTGTGTCAACGAAATTTGTTCCAAAACTGCTTAATTTTTATCAAAAGATCCATCGCATCACCATCGCTCAGGAGATGTTGAATGAAGTCAATAATGATCCTGATTTTCTCAAAAGGGTTATAACTGGGGATGAATCGTGGGTATATGGTTATGACGTCGAAACTAAAGCCCAATCGTCTCAGTGGAAGCATCCTGAAGTCTCCAAGACCGAAAAAAGCACGTCAAGTTCGGTCAAATGTGAAGGTTTCGCTTACTGTCTTTATTGATTACCGTGGCGTAGTGCATCAGGAATTCTTACCACAAGGTCGTACGGTCAATAAGGAGTATTACCTTCAAGGTATGCGCTGTTAGCGAGAGGCGATACGCAAAAAACGTCCGGAACTTTAGAAAAACAATTCGTGGCTTTTGCATCACGATAATGCATCTGCTCATTCATCGTTGCTTGTGAAAGATTTTCTGACCAAAAACAGCATCACAGTCATGCCTCAGCCTCCATATTCACTGGATTTGGCCCCCAGTGACTTTTTTCTTTTCCCAAAACTGAAGAGACCCATGAAAAGACATCGATCTTCAACGATTGAGGAGATAAAAACTGCGTCGCTGAAAGAACTCAAGGCTATACCACAAAATGATTATCAAAAGTGCTTCGATGATTGGAAAAAGCGTTGGCACAAGTGTATTATAATATAGTATATTATAATTTAACATGTTCTGCCATCGTTAAGCCCAACTGATGTTGCCCGATTCCCACCACGAGGAGGTACATGTCACCGAGAATCATCTTTTTTTTTTTAAATTTTTTAAATATTTAAAAAAAATTTTTTTTAAATTTTTATAATTTTGTTTTGTGTGCTTGAAGTTGTTTATTCGTGCGTTTGTTTGAAACATTTCATGCAAAAGTATTCTTGACATTCTTTGCAAGATTTCACGGTTCTTACTTCGCACTTCTCGTATGAGCAATACTTTTTGAATCCTGTGTTTTCGAGAGTATGATTTGAATGTTTATTTTCTGACACATTGGAAGCAATTAAATATTTTTGACAAATTTCCATGGCAACATCTTTTGTTTCTAATTTATTTTTGCTCACTGAATTGTAAAGCACTCTAGCGTTTGTGATTGATGCCTGTATCAGTCTAATGAAAATGGTCCATGTCCATTTCTTGGCTCGAATTATTGGCATCAAGTTGTTGCAGTGCTGATCGTGTAGGTCGACTCCACCCAAAAAACTGTTATAAACTTTGAAGGCATTTGGAAAAGGTATTGCAGCTTTTCCCTTGGCTTTCTTATCATAACGTGATATGTTCGAAAAAGGTGTGACGCCAGCAGCTGAAGAAAAAATCGAAACTGCTTTTGAATCCATAACTGTGACAAAATTAGTACCACTATTGCTATCATGTTTTACTTTAGATGTTCCTCTAAGAGCTTTCGCATCGATTTCATTAGACACTTCCATCCTATCTTTTCTTACATTGCCGGTCGCTTGCAGATTTTTATTTTTTAGATGCACTAACAGGTCAGGAGAAGAAAATAAGTTATCAAATTAGATATGACACTGAAGTCTATTACGAGGAGAAGTCTTGAACAAAAATTCTTGAAGCATTTGTAAAACAACTTGACTACCTTGAGCAATTCTGGGTAGGAAATCCACTTTTTTATTTTTGCCACAGTAAATATCAAAATGAAATAAGTAACCATTCGAACCGCATAATGCCCACATTTTGATACCAAATCGAATCGGTTTTCCTCTGATAAATTGCTTGAAACTGATTTTTCCGTAAAATTTTATCATAATTTCATCAATAGAAAGTGCTGTACAAAAATATCCAAAAGTCTTGATATTGTCATTGAAAATGTTCAGAATTTGACGTACACGCCAGGCCTTATCCTTTGCGTCTTCATCGTCTGGTTTGTAAAATTTGATGCTAGATTTTATAGTTTCAAATTCACGACGGCCCATAGATGATGTTACTACATCAGACCGTAGCAAAGTTTTTGAAGACCAATAATCTCTTTGTGACAATCGTTTGTTAAACATTGTGGAAATAATAATACCTATAAATGTGTTAAAACGATCGGAAGAAAACTCGTATCCTCATTTCGATGTAGAATCAATAATAAATTTCTTTAGTTCTTCAGAAAAAAAACTTTCAAATAAATCTGTTGGTGAACTAGCAAGAACTTTTTTCTTTTGTACCTCAGACAGTAAGATATCATTTGCTAGAGTATCACTATACATCATCTCTCCATCAATCCAATTATAAATATGTTCTTCTTTCAATTTTTTCTGACTTGTACTATAATTTTCCAATACTTTCTGGTACGACTGAAATGTCTGAGTCTTTGAATACTCTTCACCCATTTCAATATCACCTTGCTTATTACCTTCGTCACCAATAGACGACAAATCATCTTCAATATGATCAGATTCACCAGAATCGTCTGGATCAGGAATGAAAACTGCATCAACGTGATTTTCTTTTTCAGTATTTTCTACTGTATTGATACGATGTCTCTTTCTCGCATTTTCTGATTTGGAAAGTTTAACTTTCGGCATTGTGAATCGAATGAATGGGTCAGTGTGTCAAAATTGGATGTGTTGTTATTTTTTTACAAGATGATAGCTGTGGGAATATGTACTATTATTACGACGATTCAATACTTTCTGTATAATGTCTATGCAAAATATATTACAACATATATGTCATCTCAAGATAATGATAGTCAATAAAGATGAAATAAATTATCCTTCAATAAACATTCGAACTAGCAAAAATATTAGTAACGCCTATCAAAGACTACCGATATTCACTTTTCGAGGTTAAAAGTATGATACGAAAATATGATTACCGTGCATTAAAACTGTTCAAACTATTTTAAAAACATATAATTTGTTTGCATATATTGTTAAAAAATCGTTAATGTCCAAATTTGAGCTCGCAGGTTATATTTGCATAAGGTAATAATGGCGCGAAAATGTACTGCGATGACGCAATCCTATTTGATAATATCTATGATACAATATTTTATAAAACAACTTTTGTTTACGTCGTCTCAATATAATGATCAACGTGATTAATCAAAGATGAAACCAATTATTGTTCTGCGAAAATTCTGATGAGCGAAGATTTTCATTTTTTGAGGTTAAGAATGATACGAGAGTATGATTATTGCAAATTACAACTCTTGAAATGATTTCGGAACGATTGGATATTTTTCCTACATTGTCAAACATATTGTTTAAACAATATAATTTTGAAAAATTAATATCAAATTCGTGATCAGCGACCCCGAAAACCTAGAAAACGATATGCAACAACGTATTTAGGTATAGAAAATTGATATTTGCTGATATTAACTTAACTATTTAAATAATTAAAATTGACTATACATATTTTCGATGTATTTTTTTCCGTAGAATACGATTTTGCAAGTTAATTTAAAAAATTCTCATTTTTTGCAATAATTTTTTTAAACAAATTAATTTTGCAAAAATAATAGCAGATTCGCATTCAGCGACCCAAAAAACTATAGTGACTATATAGACCATGCAGTTTCGGTACAAAAAGTGTGTTTTAATCGCAAGAAATGATTAGTCGAAAAATTGATCATTTTTTCCATTGTTTTTGCCGTTATTTTGCAAGTTCAAACTATGATAAAAATAAAACCAATGATACCATTCGAAAGCATAACAATCGAGGACACGATTACACTATTCCATTGTTGAATATTCTTACGAAAAGGTATCGAAAATGTGAAAATAAAAAAAAAACAGGCCTGAAAAATTCGTGTTTTTTGCATTAATTTGCAAAAATTGTGTAAAAAACCATAGTTTTATGTAGTTTTGATAGCACCATTGAAAAGAGCGACCTCGAAAATAGTAGGATAGGTACTTCTCGAATTTTTTGACAGACGTTTTTATAGTGAAATGTTTTAGAGAAATGGGTAGTTGAAAAAAGTGTCCTTGTGACGATAATGGGTTAATTGTGTCAATTTTCATCAGCTTTTCTTACTCTTTACTCAATGTAAATTATACTTTTAATAATTTTTCTTTTAAAAATCTATTCTCAATAGCCTCAAGAATGTGTCTTCAAAATGTCAGGTTATACAATTATATCTGAGGGTCACAATGAGCCTTCAAATATTGCCATTTTATGCCATTTTTGATATTCATAAAACTTTTGCATAATATTTCTGAGATATGAAAATGCGATAAATACAATGTTCATTGATAAGTGAACAAGTATGTCAAATATCAAATAAACTGGCTTTTAATTTCCTGTCCAAAATTGAAAAAATAAAGTTGGAAACATTTTACGTGTTAAACTCCATAAGATATAAAAATAGCCAGAGCGAGTTCTAAAAATATTTGGTTTTGAAAATAAAAAAATAGGCATACATTTATTTGCCTACAAGAACGATTTGGCCAACAAGCCCGTTAAGATTTGTCAAATGTGATTTTTTGAGACACCCTAATAGACATACACTGTATATATCAGCAAGTAAAATTTCTATTATAGGTAGCGATGCGCCGTATGTATATCTGGAACATGGACTTGCGCGAGAGGCATCTATAAAACATACAACTGTGCAGTATACTTTTTAATAAATTAGGAAGCGCCGTAGAGCTTATAAGTGCTACTAGTCCAGACGCCATACCCAGTGCTGTCCGATCTTATATGTCGCCAAAATATTTTGAGTGATTCGTATGCACAATGATCACCTGATTCCGAATCGGTGTGGTACGTCTTCGGCAGATTGTGCGTTCTCGAGATATTCGCAATTAATCAATTTTTTAATTACTCTCGATTAATGATTTTCCATTAAACTTATTTCGATTTTTTTTGTTGCACTTTATTAGCTCATTGCAGGACGAATAAAAAACGTTGAAACATATTTGCCCTCCGATGAATATTTATTGCACAATAGCAACTAATAGGCGAAAAAGTTGGAAAAAAATTCTATCTGCCATATCTTCAAAAATATGATCTAAAAGAAAAATATTTTTTAATTAATGGAAATAGCAGCTAAAATACATACTTTTTATAATAAAAACTATTTCTCTAAAGTTAATACTTTCCTGGCCAAATTGAGTTTTTTGGGTGAAATTCTGCGGTGTGATAATAAATAGTAATTTTTAGTAAATTAAATTCATGTTAAATACAATATGTTTGCTCAAATATATTGTTGCTGTTTGCAGACACAAAGTTCCTGTGAAATTATGGTGAAATTGTTTAAATTTAAGCAACGGCGCATGAATAATAAATTACAGGGTTTCAAATACTAACAACTTTTCTACAAAAAGTTATAAATGTTTGAAATTTAGCACGATAATTCTCTAAAGTACCACTAAAACAATGATGTTAAGAAAAAATTGTTTATAAAAAAATTGTAACCTGTAGAACAATCTAAATTCCAATTATTTATCTACAGTTCTATATGCAGTGGGAACTTGGCACAAAGCTGAAACAATCTTAAATACTATTAAAAATTCAGTCATAGAATTTAAATTTCTTAATTTTTATTTATTTAATAGTTATCAACTTTCCTTTTTTTGGGAGAGTTTGACAATGGGGCTATAAGTGATGCCGTAAACTGGGAATCTTGCTAACGACCGGCCAGGTCCTAAACCATTGGCGTCGAATCGTCGTAGATACCGAGCAAGGGTTGAAGGCCCACTCAGCCACAATATTATGCACTGAATTATTCTTCCAGGAAAACTGATTTAATTTTGAAAAGAAATGTGTGTCTATTTTCATCGAAGAAGAAAAACCTCGGAAATTTTCCCGTTTTTTCCCAGTTCGCAAAAATTTGTCATGATCAATAAAATAAACAAATCTCATCTCCAAAGCTAAAAAGATTCTGTTTGAAGTAATAAAAAATATATTACAAATTAAAGCACTCAAAGTGTAACTCTTGCTTTTTTTTGTTTTAAAATTAACAAATGTTATACTCAAGTGCTCAATAATTTGCACGTATAAAATGGAAGTTAGGTACTAACACTTTTCAATTAAACAATTTAAAATGAATTGCAGATATACTGCAAAATTTAGAATTTTTATCTTTTATGACCTATAGAGTTAACAGATTCAAATTCAGTTCCAAAAAAAAATCGGCGTTATCATTTTCATTGTTTTAAGTTGAACATTCAATCAATGAACGTTCAGATTTTCAAAATTAGATTTTTCAAAGAAAGTTTAAGTTAGAAACATTAAAAATTAAAAAATTAAAATTATTCAACTAATGACTTTTTTCATACAATTTTTAGAAAATCCTGCTTATTATTTATAGTAAAAACTTGAGTTACTTTAAGTTTCAAAAAGTTTTAAAATTAATATAAAATTTAAAATGATTTTAAATAATTTAAACTAGTTGTATGTTCTGACATAATTTTCGCCTATTCGTATCGAACTTTTCGAGCATTTGCTGCAGCCTCATTTAAAACAAAATGTAGATTTGTGCAAATTTCAAATACAAATTTTAGAAGCTTTTTAAGAATTTTAAAAGGCTTCAAAATAAAAAATAAAACATTTTTTGAACATCCAAGGAAAATGTAAAATGATTTCTTATGTTAAAAAATCTTTAAGAAAATATTTTCAAAGATTTCCACAATTTTCAAAACAGAATTTGGAATATTTTAAAGGAATTTTTTTAAGTTATCAAAATTTTTTGAACATGTCAAGCAAAATTTGATTAATTTAAAAAGATATTTTTTAATTGTTCTTACAATTCAGAGTAAATTTTATAAATGTAAAAAAGTTCCTTCAAATATTCCACATTCTTTTTTACAATTTTGGAAATCTTTGAAAATCTTTTTAAATATTCTCTTAAAAGAAGGAGACAAAAATGACGAATCATTTTTTATTTTCCGAAGAATCTTGAGAAAATGTTTTTATCCTTTTGAAACCTTTCATAATTTTTAAACAGCTTCTAAATTTATAATTTGAAATCTGCAAGAATATACCGAAACTTCGGCACTAATAGCCGAATTATGTAGATACACACACTTCCTTTAAATCACTTCCAATTTTTTGTAGAATAAATTAATTTCTTATAACAGCAAAATAGTTTCACAGTGCCGAATGGACCCATGAACCCTTCTACTAGCATTTTCTATTTCCACGCTTATGGGGTCCGAACCAGCCGGCCAGATGAGCGCTTCCGAGTTTACAATGTCACTTATCGAGTCCATTGTCGAATTCTTAAAAAAAGGGAAGTTTATAACTACTAAATGAATAAAAATTAAGAAATGTAAATTCTATGACTGAATTTTAAATAATATTTAAGATTGTTTAAGCTTCGTGCGAAGTTTTCACTGCATATAGAACTGTAGATAAATAATTGGAATTTAGATTGTTCTACAGGTTACAATTTTTTTATAAACAATTTTTTCTTAACATCATTGTTTTAGTGGTACTTTAGAGAATTATCGTGCTAAATTTCAAACATTTATAACTTTTTGTAGAAAAGTTGTTAGTATTTGAAACCCTGTAATTGATTATTCATGCGCCGTTGCTTAAATTTAAACAATTTCACCATAATTTCACAGGAACTTTGTGCCTGCGAACAGCAACAATATATTTGAGCAAACATATTGTATTTAACATGAATTTAATTTACTAAAAATTACTATTTATTATCACACCGCAGAATTTCACCCAAAAAACTCAATTTGGCCAGGAAAGTATTAACTTTAGAGAAATAGTTTTTATTATAAAAAGTATGTATTTTAGCTGCTATTTCCATTAATTAAAAAATATTTCTCTTTTAGATCATATTTTTGAAGATATCGCAGATAGAATTTTTTTCCAACTTTTTCGCCTATTAGTTGCTATTGTGCAATAAATATTCATCGGAGGGCAAATATGTTTGAACGTTCTTTATTCGTCCTGTAATGAGCTAATAAAGTGCAACAAAAAAAATCGAAATAAGTTTAATGGAAAATCATTAATCGGGAGTAATAAAAAAATTGATTAATTGCGAATATCTCGAGAACGCACAATCTGCCGAAGACGTACCACACCGATTCGGAATCAGGTAGTTCCCTGCAGTACTCAGAACTGCGCAATGGCGACATATGGTAAGCGAAACTGCGCAATACATGCACGATCAACAAGACTGCGCAGTAGACATTCATGAGACATATATTTGAGCAGTAGGTATATATGGGACATAAAAAAGCACAGTAGAATTTTTTAATAACATGGACTGCGCTGTCGATGTCAAACATATGTAGGGATGCGAGGTAGGTATTTATTGAACGTACAAATGCGCAGTATATTTGATTCCTACTCTTTTCTCATTAAGAAGAAAGTTGGAAATGATCGATGTAACGGACCTTAAATATTACAAAGGAATTGTCATGCACTGCTAGAGTCAACTCAACGACTCTTTAAATGGATCCTTTATTTAAGTGCAGAATCAAACGACGCGGTGCTAGCAGCTCTTACATTTCCGAGGGTCAAAGCTCGTTGGCTAGCTTTTGCGTAGAGCCCATTTCAATCCACGGAGGAATGAAAAATTTGCTTCCAAAAGTAGCGAAAGAAGAAGCCGAGGACCTTGACTGCAGCTTCAAAAGAAAGCATAGATGATGACTTCTACGAGTTTCATAAAGGACCAGTAAATATTAGTTATGGTCCAACTGCAGCAAAGAGAGGACGACCAAGTCGACAGGCTCTAGCATTAACTCTACCGTGCAGACATACTTGTCGTAAAACTTTACTGCGCATCCATGTGTACCACGGTACTCCACTGTACAGACATGCGCAGCACAAAACGGTACTGCGCAACTATTTGTATCGCAGAACACCACTGAGCACTCATGCGTATGACAGAACTCTACTGTGCAACAATTCACGCCGTAGAACTCGAGTGCTCAGACACCCACGTCGAAGAACTCTACTGCGCATTCATGTGCATCAAATACCTCTACTGTGCAACCATGCGCATTGTATAATTCTACTGTGCAGCTCTAGTTTGCAACCATGCGCATCGTAGAACTCTACTGTGCATCCAAGAACATCACAGAACTCTACAGGGCAGCCATGCACACCACAGAAATCTACTGCGCAGATATTGTTATCAAAGAACTCTACTGCACCACCATGTGCACAGTAGAACTGTATCCATACCTCATACAAATACATTGCGCAGCAATGCACATCACAGAACTCTACTGCGCATATGTGTATAACAGAAATCTACTGTGCATCCATATGTACCAGATGACTAAACTGCACAGCCACGCACATCACATAGCTCTAATGCGCAGTCATGTTCGTCACAGAACTCTATTGCGCAGACATGTGCATCGAAAAACTCAGATGCGCAACCGTATGCGCCGTAGATCTAAACTGCGCATATATGAGCATCACAGAACTCTACTGCGCAGGAATTACGCCACATAACTCTAATGTGCAGCATAATGTGAAACAAACCGTGCGACATAATTTTAGGATGCATTTCATAACACAATTCTGATTTTTGATCTAAAATACTGTAGTTTCTGACCTGATTATAGATATTATACTTTTTTTAATCAAGTGCTTCTCACCATTCAATTTCGAATTTTACAACAAAATGTAGAAATTTCTTAATATTGACAAAATGGCGGTGATTTTTTATAAAATTTTGAAACTCAATTTTCTCAAAAAGGCCAGCGTTTGTTTCTTGATTTTGTTTTAGGTTGGTACTATTGTCATTATCGGGACTACCCGTTACTAAAAAATGATCATTTACATTTTGTCCAGAAACAAGGCTAGACACAAAAAAATACAAATAAGCTAAGTTATTCCACAATATGTGCACAATATGTGAATAATAATTTTTGAGTAACAAAAAAATTCTTTATTGTCTGCAGGCAATTTTTTCATGAAATCCCGCTAACAAGCGTTAAATTCAGAAAAATTAAGAATTTGTATTCCTATGAATACGCGACTTTTCCTCCGTCTAAAAATCCCCCAAGCGAAAAGAAAAAGTACAAATCCTATTCCTTTCAATCGACTTAGTAAAATTTAACGAAAGCATTTATTTAACCTATTTTTCATTATTAAATCTTTTTATAACTTATAAATTCGGAAAATATTCAAATTTATATTTATTTATATTTTAATCATTTATTTAAACGTCTTAAAAAATGCAACAAAGAAATCTATGCAAATGTGTGAATTTAAATAATTT
>NC_046664.1:128009530-128014396 GCF_010883055.1 Belonocnema kinseyi | reverse complement strand
AAAATCAAAATATGACCACTTCTGAGGAATAAAAAATATCTCTGTGAGGTCCGTTACCGGTACAATTAGAAGGAATTAAATATATTGAAAACACGTTCTCTTTGGGAGAATAGAAAACTGTGTTGCGATCGCTATGGAAATAGAAGTGAATAAGTTTAGGAGGTATCTTATTCTTGCTGTGGCATTTTAGACAGATGGAAAAATCGTGCATTCAAAATAATAGAATAATCTTAACTTTTGCGCTGAAATCTGAAAATATTAATTTTTCTCTATTCTACGCTTATTACCGGGTATGTACCTCTTTTATTATTTTGGGATTGAACTCGCCATTCGTTGTTACTAACTAGAAGAATCATTGAATCGAGAACTTCAATGCTTTTACGATGACTTTTCACAATCAATCTCATCCTAAAGCTTGGTTTGTTTTTTGACGCACAAGACATTCTCTCGAACATAATGTCACGTGTTAACTGGAGAAGATGCGCCACAATCATATCCACCTTTCTGTTCTTTTTACCCTTCATGTAGCAATATTTTAATTTTTTGTGGAACGCTTCCAGGAACATATTTTTATTTAAACCCAGCCTTAGATGATAGCAGTATGCCCATTTCTCTGAACGATTTGCATAGTGCCGTTGAAAGTATTCACTAAATTCTCTTTTGCTTGAATCATAGCGGTAATCGTTCAGAACCAACCTTTTACGCTACAGCGTCAAAAAATTCTGCCATTGCCACTGAATCAACTCTTGCTGATGCACTCAGCTATAGGTACTCCTTTGCTATATTCATCCACGCTCATGATTGTTGTTAAGTGGAAATCGTACCGCGTGGTACCATGCGTACTATCAATACACACCTTATCCGTCGCGAATTTAGCAAGTTCTTTTTGTTGGTACTCTGACATTATAACTACTATGAAGTCTTCATCATTTAACTTGCTATCAGAATCGCGATGATCTTGCTGCTTTTAATATAGAACAGGACAGTCAGAACCCAACACCTTCTGCTGCTGGATCCACAGATGCATACTGCAAGCATCGTTGTTGTCTACGCGATCATGGTCCAGATTAAATTCTCTAACAATTTTGTCCAGATCCCTTTTATCCACAAACTAAAGACCTATGATTTTTTTTTAGTCTTGGCCAAATCTCTCACATCCTTGATAATTCTATCAAAAGGTATTCCAGTTTTTATCCGATGAGCCAGCATAATTCTGTCATCTTTGGTAAGTTGAAGATACCCGATGTTTTTATCGTGTCCACAGTGCGTTTTTTTGAAAGTAACACGGATTCCTGTCTCGTCCTGCATTGTTTTAATCATTGCCGGGCAACACCTTCCAATTTTCGCTGAAGGCTTCCAAATACATTTTTGGCGAATCTATTTAATACGCTTCTTTCCCGATCGATGGCAAAGATAATAAACACTATTATCTTTCGATGTCCTCCTGATGAACTTTAAGAGTGTATCTTCCTCTTAAGCCGATTTCAAGGATTCGAATTCTGCATTTCATAAAGAAAATGATTATAAATACCTACAATAGTCATAATTTTAAAAGAAATTGAATTTTTAAAGTTTTGAAATTGAACCCTTTGACTTCTAAATAAGAATCGTTAAAAATTGCAAAATTATATATTACAGACTATTAATGTTTTAAGAATGATTATTCACAAATGATGAAAATCGAAAAATTCCAGATTAAAATTTTTAATGCCGAACAATTTTAAGTTAGGAGTATTTGAAGTTGAAGAAAATGTGAATTTAAACGTTATTGTACAAGTTTCATTTAAAAATCTAATCATTTCATCATTTTACTTTGATAATTCATAAATTGCACAATTTTAAACTATAGTGACAAGTGAAATTAAAATAATTATGAAATGAGCCTATTCAACTTTTTAAACCGTAATTGGGACTGATATGACTGCTACAATAGGATGGTCCAAAATGCATTGTATTTCAGGGTTTCATCGAAACGTCACAAACTTTTTAGGGATTGAAGAGAAATGTGAAACATTATGTAATTATTTAAACAATTATTTATTGTCTATTTTCAAAATTTCTAAAAATTGAGCAAGAGATTTCTATTTAATTTCATTTTTTTAGTTATCGAAAAAGAACTGCTTGGGCAAATAAAAATTATTCAAACAAATAGAAATTGATTAAACATTAAAAGAAATGTATCAAAATTATGTAATTAATCAACAAAACATAGCATAGGATACTAATTTAAAAAGAAAGTTGATATCTCTGGCTCAATTATTAAAAATTTGAAAATAGACAATAATAATTGTTTAAATAATTACATAATGTTTTGAGAAAAATTTACTACTCCAAACAATGACAAACAATTGCATTTCAATCAGAAAATACGATTATTTTTACATCTTCTGGGAATATATTTTTTATTACTAAAAACTCAACGGAAATATTCAGATTGTCCATTAGAAATTATCTGTATGAAAAAGACGACGAAAATTGGTAAAAAGTAAAAAAAATATTGCACAATGATATCGCCAAACCTCTGTATTGAACGAAAGCGCAATATGATAACGTACAAGCAGGTTCCGCAGCTTTTTGGGATATTATAATGCACTAACATCGCTTGACCATTACTAGAACCCTCGTATATATAATATAATAAAATGATATAATAAGCGTTGAATTCAGAAAAATTAAGAATTTATATTCCTATGAATACGCGATTTTTCCTTCGTCTAAAAATCTCCCAACGGGAACAGAAAAAGTGCAAATCCCATTCCTTTCAATCGACTTAGTAAAATTTAACGAAAGCATTTATTTAATCTATTTTTAATGATTAAATCTTTTTATAACTTATAAATTCGAAAAATATTCAAATTTATATTTATTTATATTTTAATAATTTATTTAAACGTCTTAAAGAATGCACCAAAGAAATCTATTCAAATGTGTGAATTTAAATAATCTTAACTCTAGAGTGACAGAGTTGAATTGGTTGAAATTAAAATTTCAGAACTTATATTTCGCATGAAGGAATTAAAACAATTTATTACACATATTTCGTGAAGTAATTAGTAGCAATTAAATAAAATCAAAATATGACCACTTCTGTGGAATAAAAAATAACTCTGTGCGGGGTGTTACCGGTACAATTATAAGGAATTAAATATATTGACAACACTTTCTCTTTTGGAGAATAGAAAAATCTGTTGCGGTAGCTATGGAAATAGAAGTAAATAAGTCTCGGAGGTATCTTATTCTTATGGTGGCATTTTAGATATATGAAAAAATCGCGCATTCAAAATTATAGAACAATCTTCATTTTGCGCTGAGATCTGAAAATATTAATTTTTCTCTATTTCACGCTTATTATCGGGTATATTGCAATTCTTGCGGTATCGTTTTCTCCGTGTAATAGTACTATTTGTGAACATTTATATATCTACAAGGACTATAAATGAACATTATTTATAATGAACTCGCGAAAATGTTTAAATATACCTACTACTACAATTATTATTTTCAGCTTTTGAACTAATGCAATACATATATAAAACAAAATTCGTACTTTCTATATTTTCGAAGTGTAGAATTTCAGTTTCCATAACAACATTGTGGCACGCAGAAAGATGGTCGTGTAGATCTTGATACACTCTGTACGGAGTATCGCACTTAGGGCATCCTATTTTCGTCATTGTGCAATAATTAGGTTTCATCTCGTGAACCTCATTCATATCTCTGTACATTGAACTCCTTTTCATAAAATATGAATCGCATTCTTCACACTTCACTCTGCAACAATATAATTAAGTATTAGTATATTATTCTCTAAATATTGTAGAAATTTCGCATCGAACCGTCATGGTCGATTTTTGAACAAAATGAAATATTTTTTTATTAAATAATAAAAGGTTAAAACAAGTAATTTACTTTTTATGTAAGTGAATTTCCTAATATATACTTGAATCTATTCAAAAATAGCTAGAAAACATTAAGCAACTATTCGAAAAAGATAAGCAATAGTCAGTGATTCGTCTCTTCATTCGTACTAAATTAAAAAAATTAAACAAATAAATTAAATAAAAGTAATCCATGATTTATTAAAATTTAAGCATTTTCGAAAAGTTGGTAAGAAGTGATAATAATTACAATAAATATTTTTCAAATAATTGTAGCGAGTTTAGTGTATAGATTAAAACTCAATACAGATAGAGGGTCCAAGAAACCAAGTTTTTCTATATAATGTGCTGTCTTAAATGGAAAAATTATTTGAAATTTAAAATATTCTTTACTTTCTACTTACTTTAAAAACAGATTCAAAGGCACAGATTCCTCTTCTGATGAATGAAACAACAATCCCAATTTATTCTTTCTTGTTTCTTGTACAATATTGTGCACATTTTTAAGATGTCGAATCAAATGAAATTTATTTGAAAAAGAAACAGCACCGGCTTCACACTTCCATGTTTGCATTTACGTGGACAAAACTTGACTTTGAAAGCGCATGAACGAACGAAACTTTCGCAATGAGCCGAAATGAGACTATAACGATGGTACATCCAGTTTGCTATCCTTTGAACCAATTTCTATACATCCCAACAATGCGAATGAATAAATGTAAACAAAATATGTCGGTCAATAATGGCGATTTTTGCGTTGAGATAATTTCTGTTATTATGTAGAATAAGCGAATTAACCCATTTCCGCCGAGAACTCAAAATTTTCGAAAAAACTTTTTTTTGTGCAAAATTCTTACACTTAAAACTCATTTAAAGTTGAAAAAAGTAATTACAAAATTATTGGAGGGGTTAAAGGGGGGTTTAGAAGGCGTTACATATATGTTACAGCCGGCGTTTAAGAGTAGTAAATGAATAGGTATCTGGTAAA
>NC_046664.1:128002566-128009430 GCF_010883055.1 Belonocnema kinseyi | reverse complement strand
GGGAGCTCTTCTTAATATTTTGACACCAAAATCATGTCGATACACCTTACCGACTGCGAGTAAAGCCACCCACGCTTTAACTTGACAGACTGTATATATAGTGTATAAAATAAATATAGTTATAAAATATGAGAAATATGTTTGAAAAATATAGTGTGCCATAAAAAAATTAGTAAAAAGAACAAAAAAATTTATTGAATTATATTTCATTTACATAAGTTGTAAAAACTCCCAATAAAGTACTCAAATTCACTTTTTTAAATTCAAAAATCGCGTCAAATACATTGAGCAGAGGCCACGCACATGCGACTTCCGAAATGCGGCGAAGATAGCCGACCGGAGGAAAGATCCCCGTTTGGGGTGTACACAGATCCGCTCGTCTCTTATTCCTATGTTAATGGTATAACCTAATTCTGAAAAAAGGTTATGTTCCCCAGGATTCACCGCGCATTTCAAATAAATAATTATTTACGAATTTAAAAAAAAATATAACACAACATTAACATTGTTGACAAATACATTCGGGACGTGCATTAAGTACTTTCTCAAAAATTGGAGTTGGTTTTCACTAATGTAATGGTACGTGAGTGATATTTGACGTTTGACAAGTGTCAAAATCGTTTTGTACTTCGAACTTAATTAATTAAATAAAGTGAATATCCGCAGGTTGTACGTAATTAAGCAGTGATAAAATCTGTTGTTTTACTTATTGAATTAAATATTGGAATCAAACGCTGTTGACTAACTGCACCGAAAATTGTAATCCGTATGATTATAAAAATTGTGATATCTGACTTAGAAATTATAAAAACTATTAGCTGAAACCCTAAATATTAACTCAGCTTCAGAATTAGAATGAGCCATGGCCATATAACGGAATTTTAAAGATTTTCACCGCACGGGTTTTTTGTATACACCATATTACAAAACATTACTAAAGATTTCCAAACGTTTCAAAGATTTTTAAATATTTAAAATGGTTTTGAACATTTTATAAAGGCGTGTATATCAGATTTTAAATATTTCATAACAATTTCACCAAGATTTTAAAACTTTTAAAAAATATAAAGGGCTTAAAAGATTTTGAAAAGATTACAGTACACCAGATTTCAAAGATTTTAAAACATTTGGAAGATTTGAAAAGGTTTCAAAACATTCTAATATTGTGTTACATTGTTTTTAATTCGTACCTCATTATTTATCAGGAATGCGTGGTGAACCCTGGGGAACGTAAACTTCTTTCAGAATTACGTTGTACGTCTTTTGTGCACGTCATCCGAGGTTTGAAGCTTTTGACTAATCAGAGCAACACCTCGAGCGCAAGGGATTTAAAAACGGAATTAAAATCGCCTATTTACTACTTTTTTGAATTACACAGATGCACGACGGGTTGCAATGTATGCTAAAGTTATATCATTATATTCCCTATAACTACATAGTAAGCGTCCTTACTGTACATATATATATATATGTGTGTGTGTGTGTGTGTGTGTGTGTGTGTGTGTGTGTGTCTGAAGTGCGTCGAAGAAAGGGGGCTTACCCTAAAAAAGTCGAAATTAAGGTTTTTACACATTTCGATAGTTTTTGAGCTGCTCTTTTTCAATTAAACCATCGCAAAACATATCCGAGCGTTATTATTGCTAATAATTGAGTTGTTAGTAACCCGAGTAATAGGGCATTGGCTCGAGAGCTCGAGATTCCGTGAAATATCTCCCACCACTCACCATACCATCTACGCGTCTCATCTATACCGCGTCCATAAGCCGCGTCTACGGACTATCTGCTTCCATGAGAATGTAGTGGTAAGTGAAGAGGGAAGATTTCATGAGTCTTAACTCTCTCCTAAAAGTCCGGTCTATCGGGTCGACTTCAACCGCTCATCCTGAAAAATCTCACTTTTCAGAGTATGCCCCCTTTCTTCGGCGCAAGTCACACACGCACACACACACACACATACACACATGACAAAGTCACCGAACGCGTCCTAGGGTTGCGGATAGAGGGTCCCTATACCAAGGGTTTCTGCTGAATATGGTTACAAAAATAAATAGGCAGTCGCGGACAATTGTCGAGTGGTGGTCCCGAAGGAATTAACCTCCAAGTGGAGGTGTGAAACCCGTGCCGAAAGCTGAATGGCACCTGGGATATTAGGCAACCTCTCAGAGTACGCAGCCTTATCCTTGTATAGGGGGCTCTACAACGATGGACGAACCCCTTTCCCTAGCTTCTCGTGGCAACAAGAATGGCAACACCAAACACAGTTGTAGGAAATGCAGTTCAAAATAATAGAACGCGCAGGGCTCCCGACGATGAGTCGGCCAACAATGCCGACCACTCTAGAGCTGAGAAGCCAATGAAAATGGATTCAATGCGATGGATCGACGGAATCTCGGGACCTTTAGGTGGATGGAGCAACTAAATCTTGACTTGCTAGAGTGCTATGATGCGAGTGAGGCCCCTGAACGGGGTTACATGGCACGACTGCATGCTCTATGGTGAGAGAAACACCCGGAGCTATTGCACTTTTCGCATCAACGTTTGCGAAACCATGTCCAAGTACTCCAAAAAGTTACTATGTAAGCGGAACGCCTACTCTACAACAGCCCCAGAGAAACATCAACACCCAGGTTTCTCTCAAGCCTAAAGATCTGGCTGAAATGGATGATGAGCTTCGTGGACATTTTTCCGACGAAACCGTCCTCTGCACTATCAATTGTTGTGTGTATAATTCAGCGAGAGCTTTGGCCCATGCGAACCGTAAAACAAAACAAACAGTTGATCATAAGACCAAAAGACGAATGCATGAACTCGCCATAAAGATAAACTGGACAAGACAGTACGCGTCCCGCATTCAGTGTGTGATTGACTACATCACATCTGGCAAGAATTTTACCGCCAAGGTTCGAAAGTTTGCGCTCGAACTCCGGGCCCGTTATCGCACACTTAGCAAGTCAAAGCTGGTGATCATCAGGCAGCATATTGTTGAGAGAATATGGATACTATCTGACGCTAAGAGAAGTCTAAAGCGGACAGAGAGGTGGGTCAGAGAATATCAACAGTTTCTCTTTGACCCATCTCGACTCTTCCAAGATGAATTAAATAGCTTCAAGGATCTGTGTGATGCCCTCATAAAATCTGATGAAGAATGCCCACCCATCACTGCCGAGGAGGTGAAAAAGTATTAAAAGGGATGAAGAACTATTCAGCTCTGGAACCAGATGGTATCAAGACCTTCGGGTGGAAGAAGTTTCCTTCAACCCATCAGCGTTTGGCCCCCATTTTCAACTCATATTAAAAGTCGGAAGAACCAATTCCTGAGTGGTTGGTGGAAGGGCGCACAATACTCCTGTCGAAAATAGGCGACTTAGCTGACCTGAAGAATTACAGGCCAATCACTTGTCTGAACACACTGTATAAGATATTCACAGCTATCGTAAAAGGTAAGATTGTTCGGGCAATTGAACCTGTGTGACAAGAAATGTATGGACAGTACAGCTCAAAGAAAAGCGTGGCACAGTGCTCGGCATGGGCCTGACCAAGTTTGACCTACTTTCTGGTCAGGTACCTGCGAGCTTGGGCAGACCAACCCTTTTCTCAGGGGTCCTTTGTTGGAAAGTAGCACACATTATAATGTGAGACAAGACGTTTTTACAATTTCCTAACAGAGACAAAACTTCAGATTGATCATCTTCATTGAAAAAAAAACAAATAAATTAAAAATAATCAATTATTCATCATTGTTTTAAGTTATTTAATACAATTTATTTTAAGTAATAATAATCATATTAAAATTAATGATACTAATATATTGTATGTATGTATTAGATTATATAGTATAATTATCTAATAATAAAAACTATGAAAAAGTAATTATTAATTAACAAATTGAACCACACATTCAAAAAATGTTACATAGTATCTAGTATCTCAAATAATACTAAAGAAAGGCAAGGACATTTTCAATAAATGAAAAACAATTATATTTCATTTAATTAATCTTAAATAAATAAAATAAAATATACAATAATTAAACAAATGAATCTTTATCAGAATGGTTTAAATTTAAATAAAATTGTTGATTTTTGAACACACAAAGAAATGAATTCTTAACAAAAAATTTAATAATGGATACTTTAACAAAATAAGTTTTTAGTTTGATGTAAAAAGTAGTTGAAAGATTAATTTTCAACAAAATAGTTGCAATTTTACCCAAAAAGAGGTATTTTTATACAAAAAATAATGAATTTTCAACAAGATACATCAATTTTCAACCAAATATTTTAATTATTAATATCTGAATTTTTATCAAAATATTAAAAGTTGTAATCAAGCAGGATCAATTTTAAACTGAATAGTATAGTGGCTAAATTAATAGTAAAACAATTAACTTTCAACCTGAAAAAATAAAGTTTGTAACAAAATAGTACAATTTTCAACAAAACAGATGAATTTTTAAGTGGAAAGATGAATCTTGAATTGAAAAAATTTAACAAAATAGTCCAATTATAAACCAAATAGTATTTGAATTTTGAACTAATAAGAATAAGTTTTGAGCCAAAAATGGAAGAGTTAAATTTTCAGTTGACAAAACAAGTTTTAACAAAACGATATGCCACTTGCCTATAAAGTCGGAAAATGTAAGGAGCAATAAATATCGAAAGGAAGTAAATCTTAAGGTGGATTTTAATACAATTGATTTTCTTCAAATTGCGAAGATATCCTGAATACCCAAAACCTTATTTCTTCGTCTTCTTAGTAACCTTCATTATATGTTTTATTCTTTGGGCATAGCTATTCGTAGAATGACGGTGCCATGAACAAAAGAAGTACAAGATTCTACTTCTTTTGTTCATGGTTCCTATAACTGCTAGCAGTTACAACTTTTACTCTGTTGGAACTGTACGTGCGAAATGTTCAATTATGAAGTCATTATCGTAAAAATGGCAGATATGCTAAATTCCTAAGTCCCTACTTCTACTCTTTTCTTATATTTTCAGGTATAAAATGGCAATTTAAAGTAATTTTTGTCTAAAAGTCAAAGGCTTGAAGACGTGAAAAATGTCGGACTATTTGAAGTACGGTTTTCGCATGCAAGCAAATGGTGACCCGCAGTGTTTAATGTGTTTGCAATTATTATCCGTCGCGACTAAGCCTCCCTCAAAAATGAAACATCATTATGAGCGGAAACACCCAGAATCTCTAAACCTTCCCCGACGGAGGTTTTTCAATCAAATTGCGCGAAATTGAGGTTTTGAAGGGAAAAGAACATGAAAGTGTAGATAGTGGATCAAATTTAGCAGACAGCGAAGAATCACGACTGAGGCAAAAGCTGTGTGAGTGCTCATATGCAGCAGCACTAGCTATTGCTCGAGTAGGTAAGCCACAAGCAGCGATAAGGAAATTAATTAATCCTATTTGTGCGGAATAGACTCGAATTTTATGGGGGGATAAGAAGGCTAAAATTATTGAAAAAATCCAACAATCGGCGCGTACAATGGATAGGCGAATCACGGAATTGGGAATCGATATGCGGAGTCAACTTAAAAATGAGTTGAACTCTACTGAAATCTTTGCCATTCAGGTGGACGGCTCAACAGATGTTAGTACTGTAGAACAACTGTTGGCATTCATTCGTTTCATTGGCAAAGAGGACATTGAAAGAGATTGGAAAAAATGTGTAGCGATTTCTTCCGACGGGGCTAGTTCGATGACAGGGATAAACGTGGGATTTGTTAAATATTTCAAAGTAGTCGCGCCGAACTCTTCTTGGTATCACTGCATCATTCATAAGTATGCATTAGCGGCAAAGTCTATGCCTGCATTATTGAAGGAAGTGATGGACGATTCGGTTAAAATAGTAAATTTGATCAAAAGTAGTTCTTTAAATAGTCGTTTGTTTGCGGTACTTAGTGAAGAATTGGGAGCGGAATTTTCTCAATTACTGTATCACACTGACGTGAGATGGCTTTCCAGAGGCAAGGTTCTTAATCGAGTTTTTTGTTTAAAAGATGAAATTTATATTTTTTTAAGTGACTCTAAACATGAGCTAGCTCACAAATTTGACGACAAATTGTTTTCGGACATTTACATTCTTTTAATGTCAATATGCAAGGTTCATACGCAGACATGATTTCTCTTCAGAATTCTGTGGAAAGCTTTCTCATGAAGGTCGAGTATTGTATCATGCAGATTGATTCCAATCTGTATGATGCATTTCCTTTGCTTTCTGTGTCATTAAAGTACGATGCAATTGACGTGCAAACAAAATCGTCCATCATCGAACATTTAAATGGTTTGAAAAATAATATTCGCGATTATTTCCTCCCAAAAAGCGAGTACTAAGATGCATAGATTTTGAACCCGTTTGAACGAAATTCGGCAATGCACGCGGGATTAGAGCCAAATCTGTTATATCAGTTGTTCGATTTATGTAACCCAATTTTATTAATATCTTAATTTCAAAAACGCACAACTTCCAATTTTTGGGTTTTCATTAAATTGAAATACCCAGAACTTGCAATGGCTGCATTAAAAGTTTTAGTTCCTTTCCCTACTTCATACTTACGTGAAATGGGCTTCTCTTCAATGGCCTACATGAAGAATAAGTACAGGAATCGATTAGAAGACGTGGAAAATTATATGTTTTTGAAAATTAATAGATCAATGACACCTGACATTAAAAAATTAGCAGCTGCAGTTTACTCACATCCTTCACATTAGTTTACTTGATATTCATGTACAGGGTGAACAAAAATTTAAAGTCATACTTATTTAACCCACGCAATTTTTTCTTAATTGTAAAGAAAATATAATATATAATTTAATTAAATAGAAAAAAATATATAAAAAATAAAATAAAAAATA